>NC_091371.1:2894064-2964064 GCF_038502225.1 Cherax quadricarinatus | reverse complement strand
TACCAAAAGCACCTTAGAAAACTTATCTAACCTTATTATAAGTTTTACGTATTCGGCATAACTTGCGATCTTGGCTTAAATAGCAACGCTCATCTTGCCATATAGGACAGGCGAAAATTTGTGTATGCAATAATTTCGCCAAAATCATTCTGAACCTGACGAAAAAAATATATTTCACTGTGCTTGTTTAGTATTAAATTATTGTAAACAAATCTAAAATATATTTAGTTGGGTTAGGCTAAAATAAATTGTTCTTGTTATAATAAGGTTAGGTAAGTTTTCTAAGATTCTTTTGATGCAAAATTATAAATTTTTACACTAACATTAATGAAAAACATATATCTTTAAACGTATAAGAGAAAATTTTAGAAAGGCCTTAATTTTAAATGAGTTCTTGCTAATTGACCAGTTTTACATATTCGGCACGACATATATTATATATATATATATATATATATATATATATATATATATATATATATATATATATATATATATATATATATATATATATATATATATATATATATATATATATATATATATATATATATATATATATACACGAATTATCATATATTATCATATATATATACACGAATTACCGTATCATCCTTTGCGGATGATACTAGGATCTGCATGAGGCTGTCATCTGCTGAGGACGCGGTTAACCTCCAAGAAGATATAAACAAAGTTTTCCAGTGGGCAACGGTAAACAATATGATGTTCAATGAGGACAAATTCCAACTACTCCGTTATGGAAAACTGGAGGAGATAATAACTAGAACAGAGTATACTACTGACTCCGGCCATACAATAGAGCGGAAAAATAATGTAAGGGACCTGGGAGTAGTAATGTCTGAGGATCTCACTTTCAAGGATCACAACAGTGCCACGATCGCACGTGCAAAGAAAATGATAGGATGGATAATGAGAACTTTCAAAACGAGAGATGCCAAGCCCATGATGATCCTTTTCAAATCACTTGTTCTCTCTAGGCTGGAATACTGCTGTACATTAACATCTCCATACAAAGCAGGTGAAATCGCAGATCTAGAGAGTGTACAGAGATCCTTTACTGCACGTATAAGTTCTGTCAAGCACCTTAACTACTGGGAACGCTTGGAAGCACTTGACTTGTACTCGGTGGAACGCAGGAGGGAGAGATATATCATAATCTACACTTGGAAAATCTTGGAAGGAATGGTCCCAAATCTGCACACAGAAATCACTCCCTACGAAAGTAAAAGACTGGGCAGGCGATGCAAAATGCCGCCAATAAAAAGTAGGGGCGCCATTGGTACACTAAGAGAAAACACCATAAGTGTCCGGGGCCCAAAACTGTTCAACAGCCTCCCATCAAGCATTAGGGGAATTACCAATAAACCCCTGGCTGCCTTCAAGAGAGAGCTGGACAGATACCTAAAGTCGGTGCCGGATCAGCCGGGCTGTGGCTCGTACGTCGGACTGCGTGCGGCCAGCAGTAACAGCCTAGTTGATCAGGCCCTGATCCATCGGGAGGCCTGGTCGTGGACCGGGCCGCGGGGGCGTTGATCCCCGGAATAACCTCCAGGTAACCTCCAGGTATGTGAGGAGTATGATACCTACTCGACTCCTGGAACACCTAACCCTAGAAACACCTGCTCGCCTACTGGAACACCCATTCCTGACGCCAGAGGTCCCGGCTAGCCTGCTGGAACACCTGCTGGAACACCCGTTCCTGATGCCAGAGGTCCCTGCTAGCCTGCTGGAACACCCGTTCCTGACGCCAGAAGCACCTGCTCGCCTGCTGGAACACCCGTCGTCATATATTTCCATAAGCTGGACTCTGGAAGAATTTACTAGCTCCCACCTTCACAAGTCTAGCACCATAAAGCTTCATTGCCGTCGTCTCTGCCTGTCTTATGTCTTACAGGAAAACAATAGCCAGGCAAATGCCTCTTTATGGCCAGACATCCTCGGAGCAGACAAGAAGTTTTCCAAGGCGCAGTTTGTCTTGATTCTGGAGCCCACCGGTCCTTATTATTCACGAGTGACTCTCCCTACTTAGCATTCTCGACTTTTATGGCTAGCGTCAAGTGCGGGTATTACAATTTACTGTTCGGAGACCCGCAGGTGAAAGTCGGTAATGATATGAGGTCTTTGTGTGCGTGTTCCAGGGCGGGAATCTCTCGGTCTTCCAGGGTTCGCTGGGGGAGGATTGTGGTCTTTTCTGCGGTTTTTTGTGGTCTTCTCAGTTTATTGTGGTTTTCTTAGTTTACTGAGGTCTTCTCAGTTTATTGCTGATCCCTCAGTTTCCTGCGGTTCTTTGCGGTCCCCTCACTTTCCTGCTGTTCTTTGCGGTCCCCTCACTTTCCCGTGGTTCTCTGCGGTCCCATTAGTTTTCTGCAATTCATTGCGGACCCCTCAGTTTCCTGCGGTTCTCTGCGGTCCCCTCAGTTTCCTGCGGTTCTCTGCGGTCCCCTCAGTTTCCTGCGGTTCTTTGCGGTCCCCTCACTTTCCCGTGGTTCTCTGCGGTCCCATTAGTTTTCTGCAATTCTTTGCGGTCCCCTCAGTTTCCTGCGGTTCTCTGCGGTCCCCTCAGTTTCCTGCGGTTCTTTGCGGTCCCCTCAGTTTCCTGCTGTTCTTTGCGGTCCCCTCACTTTCCCGTGGTTCTCTGCGGTCCCATTAGTTTTCTGCAATTCTTTGCGGTCCCCTCAGTTTCCTGCGGTTCTCTGCGGTCCCCTCAGTTTCCTGCGGTTCTCTGCGGTCCCCTCAGTTTCCTGCGGTTCTCTGCGGTCCCCTCAGTTTCCTGCGGTTCTTTGCTGTCCTCTCAGCTTCCTGCGGTTCTCTGCGGTCCATCTGGTTTCCACGAACCTTTTCAGTCGTAAGATGATTTCACAGGTATTCTATTCCATTCCTCTTACGATGATATAATACCCCAAGTTATAGATGCATTACCTCAAGTTATAGGTTGACCCGTCCACCGTCACATGCCGGCGGGTGGGTCAACCTACCCGTCATGGGACGGTGGACGGGTCGACCTACCCGTCATGGGTGGACGGGTCGACCTACCCATCATGGGAGGGTGGACGGGTCGACCTACCCATCATGGGAGGGTGGACGGGTCGACCTACCCGTCATGGGAGGGCGGACGGGTCAACCTACCCGTCATGGGACGGTGGACGGGTCGACCTACCCGTCATGGGAGAGTGGACGGGTCGACCTACCCGTCATGGGAGGGCGGACGGGTCAACCTACCCGTCATGGGACGGTGGACGGGTTGACCTACCCGTCATGGGAGAGTGGACGGGTCGACCTACCCGTCATGGGAGGGTGGACGGGTCGACCTACCCGTCATGGGAGGGTGGATGGGTCGACCTACCCGTCATGGGTGGACGGGTCGACCTACTCGTCATGGGAGGGTGGACGGGTCGACCTACCCGTCATGGGACGGTGACCAGGGAACAGGTTTGACCTGGTGCTGTAAGTTAGCGCGGCGCGACACGAGCGTGAATCTTGCGCACCAACGAAGCCTAGCGCGGCGCGACAACATGAACGTGAATCTTGGGCCGCCAACGTAACAATTACCAATTCGCAATAGTAAGTAACTCGCGAGGATTATTAACGGGGTCTCTGGCCGCCGCCGCCGCCGCCGCAACCTCCGCTACTTCGCCGCCACGACCGCCGCAAATTCTCCGTCAAACCAGCTGCCACCACCACCACCCTCGTTCTATCTCTACGAAAGCTTATAGTTCCACCATATTGCGTTCATACCCTCTGTGTGTGTGTACTCACCTAGTTGTGGTTGCAGGGGTCTATTCATAGCTCCTGGCCCCGCCTCTTCACTGGCCGCTACTGGGGGCTGTGTGTGTGTGTACGTAGTCGCCTATTCGCGGTTGCAGAGGTTGATTCGCATCTCTTGGCCCCGCCTTCATAGTCGCTATTAAGTTCACTCTCCCTGCTCCACGAGCTTTATCGTGTCTCTTCTTAATACTAAGTATGGATCCTGCCTCCACTACATCACTCTCCAGACTGACTTCCTAACAACTAGATGACTGAAGAAATATTTCATAACATCCCTGTAACTCATCTGAGTTTTCAACTTACAATTGTGATCCTGTAAAATAAAAGGACACAAGTGCAACTAATGTGACATTTATTGTGGCAACGTTTCGCTCTCCAGGAGCTCCTGGAGAGCGAAACGTTGCCACAATAAATGTCACATTAGTTGCACTTGTGTCCTTTTACTTTACATATTGTCGGTAATTCTACCAACTTTATCAGTTGTGATCCTGTGTTGCTGTGTCCCATCTCCGAAACATTCTCTCCCTATCCGTTTCAATTCCTCTCAGTATTTTATATGTCGTTATCATGTCCCCCAGCATCATCAGTATCTACCTACGTACTTTCACGTGGTAAAAACTTTTATACTTTTACGTAAAAGTCAGACAGTAATATACCCAAGGGCTATATGGAGGATATCTGAGGTTTTACATACAATCCAACTCTAATTCCAAGTGGAATGCAAAATAATAATGTTAAACACGGACTGATTCATAAAACACTTGTGCAACAGTTAAGTGTCTTTACTTAGAGTCAGAGGATCATAGTCAGCCTCATTTGCTTCAGCTTGTTATTAAACCAAATTTAAAACACAGGTTTAATGAATAACTTATCAAAGTAATCTATAATTGTAAGAGAGAACTTGGCACACACATTTGTGTTGCATCTCTTGTCTCGAGGTTTCAGTTCCTTTTGCTTTAACTTACTGATCCACTTTGCACTTCAAGTATATTTCTCTTGCATGCGTGTGTTTAAAATGCGTTCGGAATCTTGAAAGTTTGAAGACGATCTCAACGTAAGATCAGATTCTCAAGGACGAACGAGTTTAATGGACTGAGACTTCATGTGCTTTGTTTTTGTTTATTATGGTACGAGTTTATTAACCCATCTCTGTAGTCTTTTATGGTCTACCATCGTCGTTCATGTAATATGTGGATAAAATCTGTAGAATTTATACAATTGGCAGTAGGTAGGTAGGTATGTAGGTAGGTAGGTAGGTAGGTAGGTAGGTAGGTGTAGAGAGAGATTATCTGGGATTTTTGCGATTTTGTTTCGTGTCTTTTTAAATAACATTAGACTTGAAGATTGAGACACTTATGCAGCATATGGGAATCTTTATTCAGGAAACGTTTCGCCACACAGCGGCTTCATCAGTCCAATACAAAGAGGTAGGCGTAAGGAGAGGAGGAGAATGAGGTAATCAGTCCCTCAATCCCTCCAGGTTGAGGGACTGATTACCTCATTCTCCTCCTCTCCTTACGCCTACCTCTTTGTATTGGACTGATGAAGCCACTGTGTGGCGAAACGTTTCCTGAATAAAGATTCCCATATGCTGCATAAGTGTCTCAATCTTCAACTTGTCGGTTTTTCAAACCATTCATCACAACATTAGACTTCAAGACTGCGTCCTCGGGGCTGATGGACTGATTACATCGTCTTCACATCTCTTCTGCTTCTGCCAACTTTTCTGTACTCGAAACGTTTCGAAATAAAGATGCCTAACTGTTGCATATGTATCTTACCTAAAATATCATCGAAGTGGATGATGGGCATAAACGAAGGTAAGAAGGTAAGAACCAGGAATACCGGATTTAAGTTGAATAAATTTAGATTTAGAAAGGACATTGGTAAATACTGGTTTTCAAAGTGGTCGATGGTAAGACACATAGGCAACACTTAGGCATCTATTCCGAGGTGTTTCGCAGTAGCAGGAGCAGTAGACATGTCAAAACGATGCAATCAGTCCATCACCCTTGAAGACGTAGATTTGAGGTTGTCAGTCCCTCAGCCTGGAGAAGAGTGGTCGATGCTTGGAACAATCTTCCGAGTACGGTGATCGAGGCTAGGACCCTGGGTACCTTTAAGAAAAGATTGGACAAATATGTGAGTGGGAGGGGATGGGTTTGATTGGTGTCGTGGGTAAGAGAGTAAATTCTTGGGTAGCTTTGGGTAGTTTTGGTTTTGATAAGGACCTGCCTTGTATGGGCCAGTAGGCCTTCTGCAGTGTTCCTCCATTCTCATGCTCTCACAAGTCGAACCGAAACGGCGTCGTAAGACCCTTCCTCCTATGTACGGGTTGCCTTGAAACTCACAGGCCTGGGGATCCTAAAACTCACAGGCCTGGGGATCCTAAAACTCACAGGCCTGGGGATCCTAAAACTCACAGGCCTGGGGATCCTAAAACTCACAGGCCTGGGGATCCTAAAACTCACAGGCCTGGGGATCCTAAAACTCACAGGCCTGGGGATCCTAAAACTCACAGGCCTGGGGATCCTAAAACTCACAGGCCTGGGGATCCTAAAACTCACAGGCCTGTGAGATTTAGGACTCACTTGCCATGGGTTCAAATCCCACCCGTTCTCTGGTTTGTTTGCAGTAGTGTTATTACGATTTCGTGAGTCAGGAAGCATCAGTACCACTGACATGCACACCATGTTAGTCAATGGCTTCTTCAGTCCAATACAGAGAAGAATGGAGAGAGATGAGGAGGAGTCTGAGGTAATCAGTCCCTCAACCTGAAGTCGAGCATATGTTACACTTTTCTCAAGAGTGATGGACTGAACACATCGACTCCATGCTCGTCTTTCTCCGTTCTTCTACTAGACTGAAGAAGCCACTGATTGGCGAAACGTTTCCTCAACAGGGATTCCCAAATGTTGTACAAGTGTCTCAGTCTTCGGGATGAAAGGTACTGGAGGAGATAATGGAAGGGAGAGTGACAGAGCACTGAGTCAGATGACGTTTTAAAACACTGATGATCAAGGGTACAGAAGACAAGTATTGTGCCTTCCCAAGGTATCCCTTTCCCAGGTATTCCTCCTCGGGGTAGCCCTCCCCATGTGTCTCTTTCCCAGGTATTCCTCCTCAGGGTAGCCTTCCCCATGTGTCTCTTTCCCAGGTATTCTTCCTCGAGTATCCCTCAGGTGTCACTTATCCAGGTATGCTTCTTCTGATATCCCTCCCCAAGGTATCTTTTTCCCACATATTCCTCCCAAAGAATCCTTCCACCAGGTGTCCCTTTTCCAGATATTTCTCCCCAAGTATCCCTCCTCCCCATGTAACCCTCCCCAGGTATCCCTCCCCAAGTATCCCTCCTCCCAAGGTATCCTCCCGGTGTCCCTCTTCCTCAGGTATCCCTTCCCCGGGTATCCCTTCCACAGGTATCTCTCCTAAAGATATCCCTCACACAGGTACCCCACAGATATCCCTCCTCCCCAGGTATCTCTTCACTAAGTATCCCTCCTCCCCAGGTATCCCTTCACTAAGTATCCCTCCTCCTCAGGTATCCCTTCACTAAGTATCCCTCATCCCCAGGTATCCCTTCACTAAGTATCCCTCCTCCCCAGGTATCCCTTCACTAAGTATCCCTCCTCCCCAGGTATCCCTTCACTAAGTATCCCTCCTCCCCAGGTATCCCTTCACTAAGTATCCCTCCTCCCCAGGTATCCCTTCACTAAGTATCCCTCCTCCCCAGGTATCCCTTCACTAAGTATCCCTCCTCCCCAGGTATCCCTTCACTAAGTATCCCTCCTCCCCAGGTATCCCTTCACTAAGTATCCCTCCTCCCCAGGTATCCCTTCACTAAGTATCCCTCCTCCCCAGGTATCCCTTCACTAAGTATCCCTCCTCCCCAGGTATCCCTTCACTAAGTATCCCTCCTCCCCAGGTATCTCTTCACTAAGTATCCCTCCTCCCCAGGTATCCCTTCACTAAGTATCCCTCCTCCCCAGGTATCCTTCCCCTAAGTTGTAAGAAAACTTCATAATCAACATAAACTTAATATCGGTTTAAGTTGCCGCTTAATTGTTAGGGTTGAAGAGGACTTTAATTCACGTCAATTAACCTCACCTGCCCGGGTATTCCCTCTAGGGATACCCGCTATGTTAACCTGCCCATCTACCTACCCGGACATCCCCTCTAGGAATACCCTCTACGTTAAAATGCCCTCTACCCCCGCATTTATTCCTGCCTGTCTGTAAACCTGCCTGCTTGTGTGTGTATCCTGCGTGACTGTGTCTGGCCCGCCTGCCTGCCTGTGTCTGGCCTGCCTGCCTGTGTCTAGCCTGCCTGCCTGTGTCTAGCCTGCCTGCCTGTGTCTAGCCTGCCTGCCTGTGTCTGGCCTTCCTGCCTGTCTGTCAGTGTCTGGCCTTCCTGCCTGCCTGTCAGTGTCTGGCCGGCCTGCCTGCCTGCCTGCCTGCCTGCCTGCATCTGGCCTTTCTGCCTGTCAGTGTCTGGCCTGCCTGCCAGCCAGTGTCTGGCCTCCCAGCCTGCCAGTGTCTGGCCTGCCTGCCTGTCAGTGTCTAGCCTGCTTGTCAGTGTCTGGTCTGCCTGTTTGTCTGGCTGACCTATCTACCAGTGTCTGGCCTACCTGCTTTTGTCTGACCTGCTTGTGTGTTTGGTCTGCCTGCATGTATCCGGCCAGTCTGCCTGTGTCTGGCCTGTCTGCCTGTACCTGGCCAGCTTATATGTCTGGCCTGCCTGCCTGTGTCTGACCTGCCTGTCTACGTCTGGCCTGTCTGCCTGTGTCTGTCCTGCCTGTGCGCTGGCCTGCCTGCCTATATCGAGCCTGCTTGTATGTCTAGCCAGCCTGCTTGTGTGTCTAGCCTGCTTGGCTGTTTCTAGCCTGCCTGTGTCTGCCCTGCCTGCCTGTGTCTGGCCTGTCTGTTTGTGTGTCTAGCTTGCATGCCTCTGTCTGGCCTGCCTGACTGTGTCTGGTCTGCTTGTGTGTCTACTCTGCCTGCCTGTGTCTGGCCCGCTTATGTGTCTACTCTGCCTGCCTGTGCCTGGCCTGCTTGTGTCTATTCTGTCTGCCTGTGTCTGGCCTGCTTGTGTGTCTACTCTGCCTGCATGTGTCTGGCCTGCTTGTGTCTAGTCTGCCTGCCTGTGTCTGGCCTGCTTGTGTGTCTAGCCTGTCTACTGTGTCTAGCCTGCCTGCCTGTGTCTGAACTGCCTGCCTGTGTCTGGATTGCCTGCCTGTGTCTGGACTGCCTGCCTGTGTCTAGACTGCCTGCCTGTGTCTAGACTGCTTGCCTGTGTCTGGACTGCCTGCTTGTCTCTGAACAGCCTGCCTGTTTCTGGACTGCCTACCTGTCTCTGGACTGCCTGCCTGTCTCTGGAGTGCCTGCCTGTCTCTGGACTGCCTGCATGTGTCTGGACTGCCTGCATGTGTCTGGACTGCCTGCATGTGTCTGGGCTGCCTGAATGTGTCTGGGCTGCCTGCATGTGTCTGGGCTGCCTGCCTGTGTCTGGGCTGCCTGCATGTGTCTGGGCTGCCTGCCTGTGTCTGGACTGCCTGCATGTGTCTGGACTGCCTGCATGTGCCTGGACTGCCTGCATGTGCCTGGACTGCCTGCATGTGTCTGGACTGCCTGCATGTGTCTGGACTGCCTGCATGTGTCTGGACTGCCTGCATGTGTCTGGATTGCCTGCCTGTCTCTGGACTGCCTGCCTGTCTCTGGACTGCCTGCCTGTCTCTGGACTGCCTGCCTGTCTCTGGACTGCCTGCCTGTGTCTGGACTGCCTGCCTGTGTCTGGACTGCCTGCCTGTGTCTGGACTGCCTGCATGTGTCTGGACTGCCTGCCTGTGTCTGGACTGCCTGCCTGTGTCTGGACTGCCTGCCTGTGTCTGGACTGCCTGCATGTGTCTGGACTGCCTGCATGTGTCTGGACTGCCTGCCTGTCTCTGGACTGCCTGCCTGTGTCTGGACTGCCTGCCTGTGTCTGGACTGCCTGCATGTGTCTGGACTGCCTGCATGTGTCTGGACTGCCTGCCTGTCTCTGGACTGCCTGCCTGTGTCTGGACTGCCTGCCTGTGTCTGGACTGCCTGCCTGTGTCTGGACTGCCTGCCTGTGTCTGGACTGCCTGCCTGTGTCTGGACTGCCCGCCTGTGTCTGGACTGCCTGCCTGTGTCTGGACTGCCCGCCTGTGTCTGGACTGCCTGCCTGTGTCTGGACTGCCCGCCTGTGTCTGGACTGCCTGCCTGTGTCTGGACTGCCCGCCTGTGTCTGGACTGCCTGCCTGTGTCTGGACTGCCTGCCTGTGTCTGGACTGCCTGCCTGTGTCTGGACTGCCCGCCTGTGTCTGGACTGCCTGCCTGTGTCTGGACTGCCCGCCTGTGTCTGGACTGCCTGCCTGTGTCTGGACTGCCCGCCTGTGTCTGGACTGCCCGCCTGTGTCTGGACGGCCCGCCTGTGTCTGGACTGCCTGCCTGTGTCTGGACTGCCTGCCTGTGTCTGGACTGCCCGCCTGTGTCTGGACTGCCCGCCTGTGTCTGGACTGCCCGCCTGTGTCTGGACTGCCCGCCTGTGTCTGGACTGCCCGCCTGTGTCTGGACTGCCTGCCTGTGTCTGGACTGCCCGCCTGTGTCTGGACTGCCCGCCTGTGTCTGGACTGCCCGCCTGTGTCTGGACTGCCCGCCTGTGTCTGAACTGCCCGCCTGTGTCTGAACTGCCCGCCTGTGTCTGGACTGCCTGCCTGTGTCTGGACTGCCCGCCTGTGTCTGGACTGCCCGCCTGTGTCTGGACTGCCCGCCTGTGTCTGGACTGCCCGCCTGTGTCTGAACTGCCCGCCTGTGTCTGAACTGCCCGCCTGTGTCTGGACTGCCCGCCTGTGTCTGGACTGCCCGCCTGTGTCTGGACTGCCCGCCTGTGTCTGGACTGCCCGCCTGTGTCTGAACTGCCCGCCTGTGTCTGAACTGCCCGCCTGTGTCTGAACTGCCCGCCTGTGTCTGAACTGCCCGCCTGTGTCTGGACTGCCTGCCTGTGTCTGGACTGCCCGCCTGTGTCTGAACTGCCCGCCTGTGTCTGAACTGCCCGCCTGTGTCTGGACTGCCCGCCTGTGTCTGGACTGCCCGCCTGTGTCTGAACTGCCCGCCTGTGTCTGAACTGCCCGCCTGTGTCTGGACTGCCGGCCTGTGTCTGGACTGCCCGCCTGTGTCTGGACTGCCCGCCTGTGTCTGGACTGCCCGCCTGTGTCTGGACTGCCCGCCTGTGTCTGAACTGCCCGCCTGTGTCTGAACTGCCCGCCTGTGTCTGGACTGCCCGCCTGTGTCTGGACTGCCCGCCTGTGTCTGGACTGCCCGCCTGTGTCTGGACTGCCCGCCTGTGTCTGAACTGCCCGCCTGTGTCTGAACTGCCCGCCTGTGTCTGAACTGCCCGCCTGTGTCTGAACTGCCCGCCTGTGTCTGGACTGCCTGCCTGTGTCTGGACTGCCCGCCTGTGTCTGGACTGCCCGCCTGTGTCTGGACTGCCCGCCTGTGTCTGGACTGCCCGCCTGTGTCTGGACTGCCCGCCTGTGTCTGGACTGCCCGCCTGTGTCTGGACTGCCCGCCTGTGTCTGGACTGCCCGCCTGTGTCTGGACTGCCCGCCTGTGTCTGGACTGCCCGCCTGTGTCTGGACTGCCCGCCTGTGTCTGGACTGCCCGCCTGTGTCTGGACTGCCCGCCTGTGTCTGGACTGCCCGCCTGTGTCTGGACTGCCCGCCTGTGTCTGAACTGCCCGCCTGTGTCTGAACTGCCCGCCTGTGTCGGAACTGCCCGCCTGTGTCTGGACTGCCCGCCTGTGTCTGGACTGCCTGCCTGTGTCTGGACTGCCCGCCTGTGTCTGGACTGCCCGCCTGTGTCTGGACTGCCCGCCTGTGTCTGGACTGCCCGCCTGTGTCTGGACTGCCCGCCTGTGTCTGGACTGCCCGCCTGTGTCTGGACTGCCCGCCTGTGTCTGGACTGCCCGCCTGTGTCTGGACTGCCCGCCTGTGTCTGGACTGCCCGCCTGTGTCTGGACTGCCCGCCTGTGTCTGGACTGCCCGCCTGTGTCTGGACTGCCCGCCTGTGTCTGGACTGCCCGCCTGTGTCTGGACTGCCCGCCTGTGTCTGGACTGCCCGCCTGTGTCTGGACTGCCCGCCTGTGTCTGGACTGCCCGCCTGTGTCTGGACTGCCCGCCTGTGTCTGGCCTTCTTGCTTGTGTCGCCCAGTGTACAGTTTTATCATGTGATGTTCCGCTCAGTGTTGAACCAGCCGACTTTTCTAAGGATAAAACACTGAGGCAGGACCTGTGTTGTACCTATGTCGTACCTGCGCCAGGGATGATGGTAGAGGGGAGGGGAGTAGGTGGAAGGGGGAGAGGTAGGGGGGAAGGGGGAGAGGTAGGGGGGAAGGGGGAGAGGTAGGGGGGAAGGGGAAACAACACTCGCGGCAAACATATTGATGAAGTCGGAAGGATGTAAGGTGTGTGTGTGTGTGTGTATGTGTGTGTGTGTGTGTGTGTGTGTGTGTGTGTGTGTGTGTGTGTGTGTGTGTGTGTGTGTGTGTGTGTGTGTGTGTGTGTGTGTGTGGTTCTTACATAACGTGTAAACAGATACACAGTGCATCTCTCACACAAAAACACAAACACACACACATATAAGCATACATATATACACAACACACACACAAACACACAAGACACACACAACACACACATACACAACACACAAGACACACACAACACACACACATATACACAACACACAAGACACACAACACACACACACACATACACAACACACACAACACACACACAACACAACACACACGACACAACACACACAACACACACACACACATACACACGACACAAGACACACACAACACACACAACACACACACACAACAACACACAACACACAAGACACACACACACACACAACACACACAACACACACACAACAACACACACAACACATACACATACACACACGACACACACACACACGACACACACACACAAACACTACAATCTTAGCACAACTTCCCCTATCATTCTCCTCCCTACTTCTCCCCTCCCTTCAATCGCTTTCCGATGCTTATAATTCATTTATTGCTAATATTTCCGTCTAATAATTTCCGATAATCGATGGATTATTGCTGGGCAATTGCCCAGGAAGTATTTGAACTATATAACAAGGGAAGTTTGTTCATTTGTTCACGTGTGGCAAGTCTTCACAAGTGGAACAAAGAGTGGGAAGGGCCACGAGAGAGATGGAATAGTCAAGGGATAGTGACAGTAATGGTAAGAGCATATTATACCTGAGGTAATACCCTTCAAGAGGGGTGCAACGGTGCTCGTGTAGAGCTCTTGATCCTAAGAGTTGCAGCTGTCCTGATCTTACTGAGCTCAAAGCTCAATACTTCCCATCACCCTCTGTCGGAACCCTTTCAAGATCAGCACTTTACCATTAACAATAATAATAATAATAATAATAATAGGAGTGGAAGCCATTGGTTTTTATGACTTGGAGTGCTGTTGGAGTGTCAGCAAAGTAACATTTATGGAGGAACTAAGGGAAACAGGTTAGCCGGACTTGAGTCCTGGAGATGCGAAGTACAGTGTCTGTACTCTGAAGGAGGCGTGTTAATGTTGAAGTTTTATAACTGTAGTGTAAGAGTGCCTCTGGTAAGACAGTGATGGAGTGAATGATAGTGAAAGTGTTTCTTCCTTTTTGGGTCACCTGTCTTGGTGGGAACGGCCGATGTGTTTATAAAAAGTATAATAATAATAATAATAATAATAATAATAATAATAATAATAATAATAATAATAATAATAATAATAAATCCTTACATGTACTACAGAGAATTTTAGATTTGTCTGACTGTGATGGCCAGGAGAGGTAAATCGACCCCTGCAACCACAAATGGGTGAGTAAAAATAGGCGAAGTGTAGCGTCTAGTCTTAGCTCCTGGACCTGTCTTCTGCCATTTGCTGAGACTGGCCTCTTGGGACCTGTCATGCATATTCTTAAAGCTATGTATGGATCCTGCCTCTCTTGTGTGTACTAGCAGAGTTGTACTCACCTAATTTTGTTTGCGGGGATCGAGTCTCAGCTCTTGGCCCTGCCTCTTAATCTATAGCCAGCATTATTGGTTCCTTGCCTTGTGGGCCCTATCGTACCTAGTCTTGAAACTGCTCATTACCTGCATGTTTACCTGAGAATAAAAAAATATGTCCCAGTTTCCAAGTCTCACATCACATAACATCAACCCTTACAATATCTGCTGTGTCAAAGCTCTGAATATTTTTCATGTCGTAATCATGTCACCCCAATCCTTCTTTCTTTTTACGTCGCCAGGTTCAATTCATTTAGTTTTTCCTCAGTTCTGGGACTTGTCTCAGTGTAAACATCTGGACTACAAGCACAAATAACCCACACACACGACGACGTTTCGGTCGAACTTGGACTGTTAACCAGACACGCGGAAGCGTGAAGGGAAGGGAGCCAGGATATATATGAGAGGGAGGCGGGGACGGGAGCGATAGAACGAGAAGCAGTGGAATAATTGTAGTAGTAGTAGTAGTAGTAGTAGTAGTAGTAGTAGTAGTAGTAGTAGAGGTAGTGGAAGTAGTAATAGCAGTAGTAATGCAAGTAGTACAACAGTGGCGGAGGTGGCAACGAGAAGGTAGCAGTGGTAGCAACACAGGAGTCAGAGTTAATGGTACAAGTCAGACCGTAACGTCACAAGTCTCATTTTCCTGAGTACGGATTATTTATATATTGTTCCAGTTACAGTGTTGTTCCTCTTGATACATTTCTGTGAACATCTAATTATTATTAATTATTGCTAGTATTATTAAAAAGAAGCTCTAAACCCACTAGGGTCATACAGTCTAGTTATTATAGATTGTCAATTAGATGACGGCTCCGTACTGGTGCTGAAGACTCAGTGGTAGGCCTAACATGTGTACACAGGCCTAAAAGATTCTTTATTGAGGTTTAAAGGCCGTTATGAGATTTAGCAAAGCTTGCATATATTGCAGATGTTATACAGTATATGCAAGAACACGGCAAGAACACGGCAAGAACACGGCAAGAACACGGCAAGAACACAGCAAGAACACAGCAAGAACACAGCAAAAATACAGCAAGAACACAGCAAGAACACAGCAAGAATACAGCAAGAACACAGCAAGAATACAGCAAGAACACAGCAAGAACACAGCAAGAATACAGCAAGAACACAGCAAGAACACAGCAAGAACACAGCAAGAACACAGCAAGAACACAGCAAGAACACAGCAAGAACACAGCAAGAACACAGCAAGAACACAGCAAGAACACAGCAAGAACACGGCAAGAACACGGCAAGAACACGGCAAGAACACGGCAAGAACACGGCAAGAACACAGCAAGAACACGGCAAGAACATAGCAAGAACACAGCAAGAACACAACAAGAACACAGCAAGAACAGCAAGAACACGGCAAGAACATAGCAAGAACACAGCAAGAACATAGCAAGAACAGCAAGAACACGGCAAGAACACGGCAAGAACACGACAAGAGCACAGCAAGAACACAACAACACAGCAAGAACACAAGAACACAGCAAGAACACAACAAGAACACAGCAAGAACACAGCAAGAGCACAGCAAGAACACAAGAACACAAGAACACAGCAAGAATACAGCAAGAACATTGAAGAGTGAACATGGATAACAAAAACAAACAAACATGGAAGGAAGAGAAGATTAAAAGTAAATTAGAACATGGAAAGAACAAATATAGAAAGACGAAGAAATACAATAGCAGGAACATTGAAGAACGAACAAGAACATCAAAGAACAAGCAAGATCAACAAAGAACATCAAAGAACAAAGATCAAAGAACAAAAAAGAAACGAACAAAGAATAAGCAAGAACAAACAAGAACCAAATAAGAACGAACAAGATCAAGAAAGAACAAACATGAACATCAAAGAACGAAAAACAAAGAAAAGGAAATAATAGGCACACAAGAACAAAGAATGAGAGAACAAGAGGGAACAAAGAAAATAACTGGACAATAAACAAAAGAATCACTAGTTTTTCACGAAGCGCTAAAGCAGTAGGGGCCTTACAGCGCATGGGGAAAGGGAAGTAATGCGGCTTAGTTAAAATGGGAAGGAAGAGAGGGAGGGAAGGGAGGAAGGGAAGGAAGGAAGGGAAGGAGGGAGGGAAGGAAGGAAGGGAAGGAGGGAGGAAGGGAAGGGAGGGAGGAAGGGAAGGGAGAGAGGGAAGGAGGGAGGAAGGAAGGGAAGGGAAGGAGGGGAGGGAAGGAGAGAGAGGGAAGGAGGAAGAGAGGGAAGGGAGGGAGGGAGGGAATGAGAGAGAGGGAGGGAAGGAGGGAGGGAGGGAAGGGAGGGAAGGACGGAGAGTGGGAAGGAGGAAGGGATGGAAGGGAGGGAGGGAGAGAGGGAAGGAGGGAGGAAGGGAGGGAAGGGAGCGTAGGAGGTAGAGAGGGAAGGAGGGAGGGAGGGAAGGGAGGGGAAGGGAGGGAAGGAAGGGAGGGGGGTTAGGGAGGGAAGGAAGAGAGAGAAGGGAGAGAAGGAGGGAGGGAAGGGGAGGTAACTCCAGTTCCGTGGATCAAGAGCCCTTCGCCAGGTGATGCATAAAGTGAAGGAAGAGAATAAAACAAAGGTGAACTACTGTACATATGTACGGTACAACTGTACATATGTACGGTACAACTGTACATATGTACGGTACAACTGTACATATGTACGGTACAACTGTACATATGTACGGTACAACTGTACATATGTACGGTACAACTGTACATATGTACGGTACAAGTGTACATATGTACGGTACAAGTGTACATATGTACGGTACAAGTGTACATATGTACGGTACAAGTGTACATATGTACGGTACAAGTGTACATATGTACGGTACAAGTGTACATATGTACGGTACAAGTGTACATACATATGTACGGTACAAGTGTACATACATATGTACGGTACAAGTGTACATACATATGTACGGTACAAGTGTACATACATATGTACGGTACAAGTGTACATACATATGTACGGTACAAGTGTACATACATATGTACGGTTCAAGTGTACATACATATGTACGGTACAAGTGTACATACATATGTACGGTACAAGTGTACATACATATGTACGGTACAAGTGTACATACATATGTACGGTACAAGTGTACATACATATGTACGGTACAAGTGTACATACATATGTACGGTACAAGTGTACATACATATGTACGGTACAAGTGTACATACATATGTACGGTACAAGTGTACATACATATGTACGGTACAAGTGTACATACATATGTACGGTACAAGTGTACATACATATGTACGGTACAAGTGTACATACATATGTACGGTACAAGTGTACATACATATGTACGGTACAAGTGTACATACATATGTACGGTACAAGTGTACATACATATGTACGGTACAAGTGTACATACATATGTACGGTACAAGTGTACATACATATGTACGGTACAAGTGTACATACATATGTACGGTACAAGTGTACATACATATGTACGGTACAAGTGTACATACATATGTACGGTACAAGTGTACATACATATGTACGGTACAAGTGTACATACATATGTACGGTACAAGTGTACATACATATGTACGGTACAAGTGTACATACATATGTACGGTACAAGTGTACATACATATGTACGGTACAAGTGTACATACATATGTACGGTACAAGTGTACATACATATGTACGGTACAAGTGTACATACATATGTACGGTACAAGTGTACATACATATGTACGGTACAAGTGTACATACATATGTACGGTACAAGTGTACATACATATGTACGGTACAAGTGTACATACATATGTACGGTACAAGTGTACATACATATGTACGGTACAAGTGTACATACATATGTACGGTACAAGTGTACATACATATGTACGGTACAAGTGTACATACATATGTACGGTACAAGTGTACATACATATGTACGGTACAAGTGTACATACATATGTACGGTACAACTGTACATACATATGTACGGTACAAGTGTACATACATATGTACGGTACAACTGTACATACATATGTACGGTACAACTGTACATACATATGTACGGTACAACTGTACATACATATGTACGGTACAACTGTACATACATATGTACGGTACAACTGTACATACATATGTACGGTACAACTGTACATACATATGTACGGTACAACTGTACATATGTACAGTACAAATGTACAACACATGTACAGTACATAATTACTGTATATATGTACATTACATATGTAATATATATGTGCTGTACATATGTACAATACATGTGACCAACATTCTTGTCTTCCTCTCCCTCTCTTCTTCTCTATTTTTCTTATTTTCACTTTCACCTTCTCCCTTTTCCATTATATTTCTTCTTCCTTCCTCTTCTTCCTTTCGTCTTCCTCTTCTTTTTCTCTCTATTTCCTTTTTCTTTTCTCAAACACCTCTTCCTCTTTCTTTTCTCTTTCCTTCTCTTCTTCATCATCTTCCTATTTCCTTCCCCTCCTTCCTTCCCCTCTTATTCCTCTCCATCTTGCTTTGTATTTTATCTTCCCCCTCTTCTTCCTCGTCTTCTTTTTCCTCTTTCCTTTACTCTTCCCTCTTTCCTTCGCCTTCCCCTCTTTCTCTCTCTTCTTCCCCTTCTACACACAACAAGCACGGCTGAGTGGTCCCTCTCACTCCCCTTCTTTCCCCTCCATGTCGGGGATAAACTCTCATTTCACGCCATATCAAAGAACTGGTGAAGGAGGGGAAGCAGGGGTGAAGGGGGGGAGGAACAGGGGACAATGACCTGGGGGGAAGAAGTGGGGTGATGACCTGGGGAGGGTTAGAAAGGGGGTGAGAAAGTTTTCCCAATTTCCCTATGTTAGTTTTGTATGACCGAGTGTGTGTGTGTGTGTGTGTGTGTGTGTGTGTGTGTGTGTGTGTGTGTGTGTGTGTGTGTGTGTGTGTGTGTGTGTGTGTGTGTGTGTGTGTGTGTGTGTCAGGATAGAAGGTGGAAAGAGGTGCTGAGGAACATAGAAAAGCCAACACAGTCACCATACTACCCTGGACAGTCACCATACTACCCTGGACAGTCACCATACTACCCTGGACAGTCACCATACTACCCTGGACAGTCACCATACTACCCTGGACAGTCACCATACTACTCTGGACAGTCACCATACTAGCCTGGACAGTCACCATACTACCCTGGACAGTCACGTACTACCCTGGACAGTCACCATACTACCCTGGACAGTCACCATACTACCCTGGACAGTCACCATACTACCCTGGACAGTCACGTACTACCCTGGACAGTCACCATACTACTCTGGACAGTCACCATACTACCCTGGACAGTCACCATACTACCCTGGACAGTCACCATACTACCCTGGACAGTCACCATACTACCCTGGACAGTCACCATACTACTCTGGACAGTCACCATACTACCCTGGACAGTCACGTACTACCCTGGACAGTCACCATACTACCCTGGACAGTCACCATACTACCCTGGACAGTCACCATACTACCCTGGACAGTCACCATACTACCCTGGACAGTCACCATACTACCCTGGACAGTCACCGTACTACCCTGGACAGTCACCTACTACCCTGGACAGTCACCATACTACCCTGGACAGTCACCATACTACCCTGGACAGTCACCATACTACCCTGGACAGTCACCATACTACCCTGGACAGTCACCATACTACCCTGGACAGTCACCGTACTACCCTGGACAGTCACCATACTACCCTGGACAGTCACCATACTACCCTGGACAGTCACCATACTACCCTGGACAGTCACCATACTACCCTGGACAGTCACCATACTACCCTGGACAGTCACCATACTACCCTGGACAGTCACCATACTACCCTGGACAGTCACCATACTCCTCTGAACACTGAGCCACCATGCAGTTCTATAGTATTTGACAGAAGGTAAACAGAGGGTGAGTGACGTTGCAAAACACCTAACACCTACTTGCAACACAGTAGATCAGCAAATAGTGTTGATACCTTCAAAGTCGCTCAACACAACACCAGAGCCACTCACAGTACCACTACAACGTTGCTAGGTTGGCGAACGCTCGATGTGACATGTTAGAGTACGTTACATTATATTCTGCGTATGTCACACACCCATATAGTGATACCTTCCCAACCAGCGAACCAGATGCTAAGAGTATAACGAGCAGGGCCTCCTTGTTATGCTAGTACCTTAGTTCAACCAGGCAATTACAAGGAAGCCCGCCATAGTTGTGAAGCGATGTGGTATACTCATGAATCAACATTGATAGACTTACCTCCAAGTCTGGTCGAAGACGGTTCTCACTGTCTTCGACCAGACTCGGTCTGGTCGTCTTCTTGCTTGCAAATCGCTTTTTACATACAATTGCTTGTTGTTTGGTAATGGAGATATATATAAGCATTTACTCCATTGTTTTTTGTTCATTCCTTGCTTCTACCTTGGTTATGGTGCTACAACCAGGTGTGCAGGCCACAACTCTACACTTGTAATTGTAATACTCGACTGATGGGTAAAACATGATCCCCTATTCTTGAAAGAGTGGAACAGAAATCTTCAGCATTAACAACTCAAGGTTAAAGATTCGAATGATGTTTCTCACGTTAAACACTCATTAACTGAGGATTTAAGTCTGAGTAATAGAATGAGGAACATTGCCTAAAACTATAATGGATTTATCGTTATTTCTTACCCTTTTGGAATTGTTCAAATATTAATTTATGCAGCCTCTGTGTTCTAACATCATTTATTTAGTTATTCTTACCGGAGTGTTAGATATAATGGGAACAGTTTCAGAACTTTCTATACTAGATTACGTGAACTAGAATGTCAAATATGACCTCATACTTAACCAGCTAAACTTTATTTTTCCTACCGTAAGATTACATTCTCTAAGGGTCATAGTCTGTACTCAAATGAACTTAAAATTCTAGAAAAGACAAAACTAGCAGAAATATAATAATTTTAGGGAGTTTACATATTAGACAGTTGAAAGCTAACTTAATGACACTGTTAAAGCAGGTGGATTACTTATCCTGGGACAACTGTCTTACCCTCTGAGTGTTTTGCATTTGGTTGACCTCGTTTGGTTGAATGAAGTAAACTCATTTGGGTATCTTCAGTGAAAAGACGTTTCGCTAACAAGTGATGGAAGTTGAAAAGGAGTTGGAAGTAATCAGTCCCTCAGACTTTAGTTAATACTATAACTTGTCAGGTTTCTAAATCATTTATCTAATACCTCTCTTCACATAAGGCAGTTTCCTCTCCTCGTTGTATTTTCATAGTCCTAACACTGTGTTTTAACTTATATCAGTCTCAACAGACTGACTGATGCAGTAACCAGGCTTAACCTTGGTTACAAGTGCTTCTGGCAGACACACAGATGAGTTTATCTGGAGAGAGTTCCGGGGGTCAACGCCCCCGCGGCCCGGTCTGTGACCAGGCCTCCTTAGGTCAGTGTCCCAGGATGCGACCCACACCAGTCGACTAACACCCAGGTACCCATTTTACTGATGGGGAACATAGACAACAGGTGGAAAGAAACACGTCCAATGTTTCTACTCTGGCTGGGAATCGAACCCAGGCCCTCGCCGTGTGAAGCGAGAGCGTTAACCACCAGGCCACCAGACTAAATGCAAAGTATATGGCCATCCTTGTGTTTACTTTCTTGAACACTATGGGGGTTTATTCCATTTATCGAAAGATATAAAAATAGACAGAATAATAACCTATGTGATACGTCAAGGTATCTTGTTAATGAAAGTAAGATACCAGACTTTAAGCAAAATTTCCAAATTTGCTTGTAACTGATAAGTGAATTGTAGATATAAATATGTAGGTAGTTCGTTTATCCCTTTTGATGCTATTATCAAGGAACTATGTTCCTTGATAATGTGAGAAGTCACGAAAGCGCTTGGAATTTCGCTATTCTTTCACAGTGGTTGTTCTGTATAGTGTGATATCACCTGTTTACTGTAATCTTATTGCATATATATATATATAATATATATGTCGTGCCGAATATGTAAAACTGGCCAATTAGCAAGAACTCATTTAAAATTAAGTTGCCGAATATGTAAAACTTTCAATTAGCAAGAACTCATTTAAAATTAATTCCTTTCTAAAATTTTCTTTTATACGTTTAAAGATATATTTTGCACCAAAAGAATCTTAGAAAACTTACCTAACCTTATTATAACAAGAGCAATTTATTTTAGCCTAACCCAACTAAATATATTTTAGATTTGTTTACAGTAATTTAATACTAAACAAACACAGTGAAATATATTTTTTTCGTTAGGTTCAGAATGATTTTGGCGAAATTATTGCATACACAAATTTTCACTTGTCCTATATGGCAAGATGAGCGTTGCTATTTAAGCCAAGATCGCAAGTTCTGGCTATTCGGCACGACATATATATATATATATATATATATATATATATATATATATATATATATATATATATATATATATATATATATATATATATATATATATATCGCATTCCGAATAGGTATAAATTGCGATTTTGGCTCTTGCCGAATAAGGCAAACGAAAATTTGTGTATGCAATAATTTTGCAAAAATCATTCTGAACCTAACGAAAAATATACATTTCATTGTGTTTATTATGATAGTAAAGTTATCTAAAATATATTTAGCTGGATTAGGTTAAATTAAATTGCAATTGTTATAATAAGGTCAGGTAAGTTTTCTAAGGGAACTGCCTAAGAAAAATTATCCTCAGTCTCCCACACAGCCTTAAAAAAAAATGACATCTTTCGAGCATTCTTCAACTTCAGGCAGCTGTGATACCCAGGTCAAAACACACCTGATGAGAGTAAGACACATGTGCAACATCTGGGTATCTTTATTGTAGACGTTTCGCCATCCAGTGGCTTTATCAATACAAATTCTAGGACATAACTTGAAGACAGTAGAACTATGTACAGAAGATGAGGTAATCAGTCCCTCAACCTAGGAGTAGGTGCGAACAGCACCATAGTCTTGGAGATTCTGAAGAATTATATACCATTCGTACACAAAACACACCTATCACTCTACCACATAACACAATTACCCGACAGTCACCATCGACTTCCATTCAACCACACAAGACAAAGTCCATAATCACAAGTAAATCACCATCACAAGCAAGAAACAAGCAGCAGGACTGCATTACTCTACCAAGGAATAAACACACATAGCTATTGCTAAGAACATAAGAATGGAGGAACACCGCAGTAGGCCTACTGGCCTATACTAGGCAAATCCATTCCCACCCACATTAGTTTAATCTTTCCCCATAGCCACCCAAGAATTTGCTGCAGTAGTTCAGGTACTGTAGACAAAGGGTTCAGAGAACCGACAAGTTGATAAATTAGTTTGAGGTCAAACTCCTTCTAATTTGCATCATTCTTCTTTGTATTGGACTGATGAAGCCACTGTGTGGCGAAACGTTTCCTCAATAAAAAATACCCAAGTGTTGCATGTGTGTCCAATTTAACAGTTCAGGTACTTATCAATCTCTGCTGTTTGACTCTGGATGACTTAGAGGTTATGAGAACCCTTCAGTTTCAACTCATACGTAGGTAAATGTAGGTAAGTGTCTCATTCTTCTACTTTCCATCTTACTCGCTGATACCTGTGTCGTTAGCAACATTAGCCCTAACAGGCGTCACCAGCTAGCCTTGTGACATGAGCCTTATGAATTCCAGTCCACTAAGTCTCCGAATCTTCTAGTCTTCCAGTAGTGTAACCTTCTTGTCTATCAGTCTTCCAGTAGTGTAACCTTCTTGTCTATCAGTCTTCCAGTAGCGTAACCTTCTTGTCTATCAGTCTTCCAGTAGCGTAACCTTCTTGTCTATCAGTCTTCCAGTAGTGTAACCTTCTTGTCTATCAGTCTTCCAGTAGTGTAACCTTCTTGTCTATCAGTCTTCCAGTAGTGTAACCTTCTTGTCTATCAGTCTTCCAGTAGTGTAACCTTCTTGTCTATCAGTCTTCCAGTAGTGTAATCTTCTTGTCTATCAGTCTTCCAGTAGTGTAACCTTCTTGTCTTCCAGTAGCGTAACCTTCTTGTCTATCAGTCTTCCAGTAGTGTAATCTTCTTGTCTATCAGTCTTCCAGTAGTGTAACCTTCTTGTCTATCAGCCTTCCAGTAGTGTAACCTTGTCTATCAGTCTTCCAGTATTCAAACCTTTCAGCCTACCAGTCTTTCAGTCTATCTACCTTCCAGTCAACCAACTTTCCAGTCTACCAACATTCCAGTCAACCAACTTTCCAGTCAACCAGCCTTCCAGTCGTCCCAGCTTCCAGCTTCCAGGCACCTTATTCCTTGCACGGCATCTCTCTCTCAGGCCCTCGGAGTCCCTACACCTGCAACCCTCATCCTGGAAATTCCCTCTCTGGTAAAAAACGTCCAGGTGCTGTTGAAGTCCTAATTAGATTATTAAATACGCGAGTTGTGACAGCAAGAAGCTCGCCTGATGAGAGGGCTTCAGATGTGTTGGTGCCACACTAAGAAGCCCATCGTGTTAATCGGTCTTTTGGTCTGGTATACGCGTGCTCTCGCCGAACCAAACATTATGGAATGGGACCTAGCGCTGAGAAACTTTTGGAAAAAACTGGAAGCGAGTATTCCTCAGAGATTCCCTAACGTTTTAGTCGACGCCGCGGAAAGCGATGCGCAGTTGTTTAAATATACATGGCACAATGTTGTGTTCCCTTACGTGGGTCGTGGCTTCGGTTGCATAGTAACTCTAGTTTCATACGTCAGATTGAATTATATGATGTATAATTCTTTCGTAACTGAGTAAGCTACAATTTCATCTCGTATAAAGGCAGGTAAGAACAGTTTTAGCATTCCGAACACGGCTCCAGGCGGCCTGAGGGCGGGTCACCCAGTTCGAACGAAGTCGATGAAAGTGGCGGGAAAATGGAAAAGCGCGCGCCCGGTGCTGCCGACAACTGGCGGAGTCGCGGCTAATTTGGTATACCGCTGGGAATCGCGATTCCAGTTGGAACAGCAAGGTGAAAGACAGAAGTGGGAATTGGGAATGGAGCCGGAACCACAGGGACCATTCCAAAACCATTCCCGGCCACTCTCTTTTATTAAATCGCTTCATCACAATTTCAGGTTAGCTGAGGGTATCTTTCAGCGGAGCTCCCGAGGGCTCCTCGCTGGCCCACTGGGAACACCCAGGCTGAGGAAATTGATATTGGTGGCCTCAGCAGGACAGCCACCGCTTGTACTGGTGATTATGTCTACCTTGCTGAGGTGTCCCTCTCTCTCTCTCTCTCACTTATCTCACTCCTACCTACCTGAGGTCTCCCTCACTTACCTCACTCCTACCTACCTGAGGTCTCCCTCACTTACCTCACTCCTACCTACCTGAGGTCTCCCTCACTTACCTCACTCCTACCTACCTGAGGTCTCCCTCACTTACCTCACTCCTACCTACCTGAGGTCTCCCTCACTTACCTCACTCCTACCTACCTGAGGTCTCCCTCTCTCTCACTTACCTCACTCCTACCTACCTGAGGTCTCCCTCACTCACCATTCTCATCACTTACCTCTCACACAGTCTCACTCTTTCGTCTCTGACTTCCACTCTTCCTTGCTTCAATTAACCTCACTCTCCCTTGCTCCCTTCCTTGCATTATACACATCTTATCCACTTCTCTCTCTCTCTCTCTCTCTCTCTCTCTCTCTCTCAGAGCCAGGTGTTGTTATACTAAACGGATCTCAGATTCTTCGTCGAAGATTCAACAATCACTGCGTAATCTTAATTTAATTTTGACCTTTAATTAGTCTCTACCCAAGGAAGACAGCAAAATAACACTCACTTTAAGTGCACTCATGTGCACACCTCGACAACTCTCAAGTAAATTTGTTATATACGGTTTGAAGATAATTTCTCTATGTTAAGTCAGAGGTGGGTTTAGCTAGGTTAGATTTAGCTAGGTTAGATTTAGCTAGGTTAGATTTAGCTAGGTTAGATTTAGCTAGGTTAGATTTAGCTAGGTTAGATTTAGCTAGGTTAGATTTAGCTAGGTTAGATTTAGCTAGGTTAGATGTAGCTAGGTTAGATGTAGCTAGGTTAGATGTAGCTAGGTTAGATGTAGCTAGGTTAGATGTAGCTAGGTTAGATGTAGCTAGGTTAGATTTAGCTAGGTTAGATTTAGCTAGGTTAGATGTAGCTAGGTTGGATTTAGCTAGGTTGGATTCAGCTAGGTTAGATTTAGCTAGGTTAAATTTAGCTAGGTTAAATTTAGCTAGGTTAGGTTTAGTTTAGATTTAGTTAAGTTACATTTAGTTAGGGGAGATTTAGTTATGTAAAATTGGCCTTTGTTAATTATAACATACCACACTGGCTATGAACAAAATACTGATACAAGGTGAAAAAAAAATCTTGACGAGAGAACAGAAGACAGAACAGAAGACAGTGACGCGAAGCCCAAGATAATCACTGTTTAAGATTAGTTAAACAGTCACCCATTCTACTGTTTTAGCAACAGTGATATACTGTTATTGAAAGGTCAGGCTGTTGGTAGGTATATGTGGATCAACAGGGAGGCACAGTGTTAGGTACACCAGTCACCTACTTAGAGTAAGACACAGTCACTCATCATAGAAAGGTAAGCACTGCTGTGCTAGCACTTTAAGTGAAGCACTTTCATTTCTCTGCTAGCACTTTTGTTAAGTAAAGCACTTACATTTCTCTGGTATATGTAGGCTATCTTCTCCTAGGCTGTACTCAGTTTCCAGTATTCTCTTCTCTGATTTCCCTTGACCTTGACCCTGAACTCTAGTTTCCGACTTTGGTTTGACGACTTCTACAAGCTGTCCGGAGACTGTAGACTTTCGTTCTAATCTGTTTGGTCAGTGGTGACAAAGACTTAGGATTCAATGCCCTCTGAGAGATTTACATGTAAGAACAGAAAAGGCTCCCGCACTGACTCTTGTGGCGATGCCACTACGCGTATTCGTCCTGCTACTTCCTCTACTGTTACTGTTACTATCTGCTTTACATGTACTCCTTGACTCACTGGACTGCTTTCTGTCTGCTCTCTGACATGTACTTCTTGATTCACTGGAGTGCTTCTGTCTCCTTTCCGACAAGTACTCTTTGATTCACTGGGATACTTTGTCTACTCTCCGACATGTACTCATTGGTCCCATCGAGTACTTCGCTTTCGCTAGTTTGTCAGGAAATATATCACCTGGCAAGATTAAGAGATGAGTTGTTCTGTTCTGGCACTATACTCGCCGTACAGTGTTTCCGGGGTCGATTTTCATCTCCTGTGAAGGTGAGGTAGCCATTTTTCCTATAGTAGAGTGACCATGTGAAGGTGAAGTGGGTATTGTCCCTGTGGTAAACGATGTGAAGGTGAGGTGGGTATTGCCCCTGTGAGAGGTGACCATGTGAAGGTGAGGTGGGTATTGCCCCTGTGGTAGACCATGTGAAGGTGAGGTGGGTATAGCCCCTGTGGTAGATCATGTGTAGGTGAGGTGGGTATTGCCCCTGTGGTAGACCATGTGAAGGTGAGGTGGGTATTACCCCTGTGGGAGGGTGACCATGTGAAGGTGAGGTGGGTATTACCCCTGTGCGAGGGTGACCATGTGAAGGTGAGGTGGGTATTACCCCTGTGGGAGAGTGGTCGCTGGCTCGCCAGTGGGACTTACTGCTCACAGTAAGCACTTCCTTCAAGTCCTGCCTGATACTCTAATTTATGGATTAAGCTGTGGTGGCTTACACTGTCGAAAGCTCTAAGCTCTCGACAGGTTAATGTACTGATCACATCTTCATTTCACTACTACACCTGCTGCCTCTCTAATTAACTGAAGAAACCTGCTGTGTAGGTGAGAAGCTTCAACAGTTAAGGCGCACGTCTCTCGATCTACACAATCGTTTTGATTAAGTTAGTGAACATGGAGCGTCACCAGGCATTCACTATCACTAAACACCAGACATTCACTATGACTAAACACCAGACATTCACTATGACTAGACACCAGACATTCACTATGACTAAACACCAGACATTCACTATGACTAAACACCAGACATTCACTATGACTAAACACCAGACATTCACTATGACTAAACACCAGACATTCACTATGACTAAACACCAGACATTCACTATGACTAAACACCAGACATTCACTATGACTAAACACCAGACATTCACTATGACTAAACACCAGACATTCACTATGACTAAACACCAGACATTCACTATCACTAAACACCAGACATTCACTATCACTAAACACCAGACATTCGCTATGACTAAACACCAGACATTCACTATGACTAGACACCAGACATTCACTATGACTAAACACCAGACATTCACTATGACTAAACACCAGACATTCACTATCACTAAACACCAGACATTTACTATGACTAAACACCAGACATTCACTATCACTAAACACCAGACATTTACTATGACTAAACACCAGACATTCACTATGACTAGACACCAGACATTCACTATGACTAGACACCAGACATTCACTATGACTAGACACCAGACATTCACTATGACTAGACACCAGACATTCACTATGACTAGACACCAGACATTCACTATGACTAGACACCAGACATTCACTATGACTAGACACCAGACATTCACTATGACTAGACACCAGACATTCACTATGACTAAACACCAGACATTCACTATGACTAGACACCAGACATTCACTATGACTAGACACCAGACATTCACTATGACTAAACACCAGACATTCACTATCACTAAACACCAGACATTCACTATGACTAAACACCAGACATTCACTATGACTAGACACCAGACATTCACTATCACTAAACACCAGACATTCACTATGACTAAACACCAGACATTCACTATGACTAAACACCAGACATTCACTATGACTAAACACCAGACATTCACTATCACTAAACACCAGACATTCACTATGACTAAACACCAGACATTCACTATGACTAAACACCAGACATTCACTATAACTAAACACCAGACATTCACTATCACTAAACACCAGACATTCACTATCACTAAACACCAGACATTCACTATCACTAAACACCAGACATTCACTATCACTAAACACCAGACATTCACTATCACTAAACACCAGACATTCACTATGACTAAACACCAGACATTCACTATGACTAAACACCAGACATTCACTATCACTAAACACCAGACATTCACTATCACTAAACACCAGACATTCACTATGACTAAACACCAGACATTCACTATGACTAAACACCAGACATTCACTATGACTAAACACCAGACATTCACTATGACTAAACACCAGACATTCACTATGACTAAACACCAGACATTCACTATGACTAAACACCAGACATTCACTATGACTAAACACCAGACATTCACTATAACTAAACACCAGACATTCACTATCACTAAACACCAGACATTCACTATCACTAAACACCAGACATTCACTATCACTAAACACCAGACATTTACTATCACTAAACACCAGACATTCACTATCACTAAACACCAGACATTCACTATCACTAAACACCAGACATTCACTATCACTAAACACCAGACATTCACTATCACTAAACACCAGACATTTACTATCACTAAACACCAGACATTCACTATGACTAAACACCAGACATTCACTATGACTAAACACCAGACATTCACTATGACTAAACACCAGACATTCACTATGACTAAACACCAGACATTCACTATCACTAAACACCAGACATTCACTATCACTAAACACCAGACATTTACTATGACTAAACACCAGACATTCACTATCACTAAACACCAGACATTCACTATCACTAAACACCAGACATTCACTATCACTAAACACCAGACATTCACTATCACTAAACACCAGACATTTACTATCACTAAACACCAGACATTCACTATGACTAAACACCAGACATTCACTATGACTAAACACCAGACATTCACTATGACTAAACACCAGACATTCGCTATGACTAAACACCAGACATTCACTATGACTAAACACCAGACATTCACTATGACTAAACGCCAGACATTCACTATGACTAAACACCAGACATTCACTATGACTAAACACCAGACATTCACTATGACTAAACACCAGACATTCACTATGACTAAACACCAGACATTCACTATGACTAAACACCAGACATTCACTATGACTAAACACCAGACATTCACTATGACTAAACACCAGACATTCACTATGACTAAACACCAGACATTCACTATCACTAAACACCAGACATTTACTATCACTAAACACCAGACATTCACTATGACTAAACACCAGACATTCACTATGACTAAACACCAGACATTCACTATGACTAAACACCAGACATTCACTATCACTAAACACCAGACATTCACTATCACTAAACACCAGACATTCACTATCACTAAACACCAGACATTCACTATCACTAAACACCAGACATTCACTATCACTAAACACCAGACATTCACTATCACTAAACACTGAAATTGTAATCTACAAACTAATTAAACATGATGCGAGACAGTTAAAAATAATAATAATAATTATAATTCCGGATTACAATGACTCCCAATGAGAACGCAGAAGAAGAATAAAAATATTGAAAGCTGTCAGGGTGGTGGACAAATGTTTCTTGCATTAATACCTCTGCCAGTACTGTCTGCAGTCTTACTCTGACCACAACACTAATTTATTCATAGCTAAATTAGGAGGACTAGATGTAATTAAAACCATTAGTCATTGCCTGGCTGGTAGGTGAAGCGCACACACACACACACACACACACACACACACACACACCTTGTGAAACAGTCATGCAGTATTTCCTTCTCATGTCTTCGCGAAAGAGGCGACAATAACTAACAAACAGAATATTTAACACGTACAACCAAGCATTTAAAAGAACAATTCTTGTACCCACACCGACAGGCAAAATGCTCCTCCTGCAGCGCTTACTAATCCTCCAAGGAGGAACAAAATGCAAAAATCCTGGAAGATTGCAGTTCCCCCAGCTGCTCCTGATCCCCCCACGACCCTCGACCCAAGCAGCACTCCCGCTGTTGAGAGCCAAGTTTCTTACCATGAATTCTTAATGTTCATTACACTAACAGAGAACATGTGTCACGGGTGTAATGCTGGCATGTTGTATAAATATGTGATGGCCTGACGGCAGATTCTTATGCTGGTCACCTTCTCCGCCTCTGCTAGCTTCCAGAGCCTGCGTGAGCTCTTGTACCAACTACGTCAGCAGCAGCAGCAGCAGCAGCAGCAGCAGCAGCAGCAGCAGCAGCAGCAGCAGCAGCAGCAGCAGCAACAACAGTAGCAGCAGCACCAGCAGCAGTATCAGCAGCACCAGCAGCACCAACAACAGCAGCAGCAGCAGCAGCACCAACAACAGCAGCAGCAGCAGCAGTAGCAGCAGCAGCAGCAGCACCAACAACAGCAGCAGCAGCAGCAGTAGCAGCAGCAAGAGGAGGAATAAGGGGAGGAGCAGCAGCAAGATTAGATAAAACAGCAGCAGCAGCAGCAGGAATTGAAGGAACAGCAGCAGGAATAGAAAGAACAATAGTAAGAATTGAAGGAACAGCAGCAATAGCAAGAACTGAAAGAACAACAGCAGCAGCAAGAATTAAAAGAACAGCAATAGCAGCAAGAATTAAAGGAACAACAGCAGCAGGAACAGAAGGAACAGCAGGAGCAGGAATAGAAGGAACAGCAGGAGCAAGAGGAAGGAGTATTAGATGGAAGGGATAGATTATGGAAATGAGAAGCAGCAGGAGAAACAGGAACTGAGGAAACGGAGGAGAAGGAAGATGGCAAGAAAAGGATAACATAAGAAAGAAAGAAGGAAGGAACATTGCAGTAGGCCTATTGACCCATGCGAAGCAGGTCCATGTCACCCTCCGGCTTAGCCCAATGACCCACCTAGTCACGTCACTTCCACTTCAGGAAGGAGCATAGCATCAGACCTAGTAGCCCAAGCTAGTCAGGTCCAACTCACAAAAGGACGAGTAAGATAAGAATAAGCAAAAAAAAAAGAGAGTTAAAAGAGAAGCAAAAGAGGATGAGAAGCCGGAGGAGAAGGAGGAGGAGGAGGAGGAGGAGCAGCAGCAGGAGCAGCAGCAGGAGGAGGAAGAGCAGGAGGAGGAAGAGCAGGAGGAGGAGCAGCAGGAGGAGGAAGAGCAGGAGGAGGAAGAGCAGGAGGAGGAAGAGCAGGAGGAGGAGCAGCAGGAGGAGGAGGAGCAGCAGGAGGAGGAAGAGCAGGAGGAGGAAGAGCAGGAGGAGGAAGAGCAGGAGGAGGAAAAGCAGGAGGAGGAGCAGCAGGAGGAAGAGCAGGAGGAGCAGCAGGAGGAGCAGCAGGAGGAGAAGCAGCAGGAGCAGGAGAAGGAAGAGCAGGAGGAGGAAGAGCAGGAGGAGGAAGAGCAGGAGAAGGAAGAGCAGGAGGAGGAAGAGCAGGAGGAGGAAGAGCAGGAGGAGGAAGAGCAGGAGGAGGAAGAGCAGGAGGAGGAAGAGCAGGAGGAGGAAGAGCAGGAGGAGGAAGAGCAGGAGGAGGAAGAGCAGGAGGAGGAAGAGCAGGAGAAGGAAGAGCAGAGCAGGAAGAGAGGAGGAGGAAGAGCAGGAGGAGGAAGAGCAGGAGGAGGAAGAGCAGGAGGAGGAAGAGCAGGAGAAGGAAGAGCAGGAGGAGGAAGAGCAGGAGAAGGAAGAGCAGGAGAAGGAAGAGCAGGAGGAGGAAGAGCAGGAGAAGGAAGAGCAGGAGAAGGAAGAGCAGGAGAAGGAAGAGCAGGAGGAGGAAGAGCAGGAGGAGGAAGAGCAGGAGGAGGAAGAGCAGGAGGAGGAAGAGCAGGAGGAGGAAGAGCAGGAGGAGGAAGAGCAGGAGAAGGAAGAGCAGGAGGAGGAAGAGCAGGAGGAGGAAGAGCAGGAGGAGGAAGAGCAGGAGAAGGAAGAGCAGGAGGATGAAGAGCAGGAGTAGGAAGAGCAGAAGAAGGAAGAGCAGGAGGAGGAAGAGCAGGAGGAGGAAGAGCAGGAGGAGGAAGAGCAGGAGAAGGAAGAGCAGGAGAAGGAAGAGCAGGAGAAGGAAGAGCAGGAGGAGGAAGAGCAGGAGGAGGAAGAGCAGGAGAAGGAAGAGCAGGAGAAGGAAGAGCAGGAGGAGGAAGAGCAGGAGGAGGAAGAGCAGGAGGAGGAAGAGCAGGAGGAGGAAGAGCAGGAGAAGGAAGAGCAGGAGGAGGAAGAGCAGGAGGAGGAAGAGCAGGAGGAGGAAGAGCAGGAGGAGGAAGAGCAGGAGGAGGAAGAGCAGGAGGAGGAAGAGCAGGAGAAGGAAGAGCAGGAGAAGGAAGAGCAGAAGAAGGAAGAGCAGGAGGAGGAAGAGCAGGAGAAGGAAGAGCAGGAGAAGGAAGAGCAGGAGGAGGAAGAGCAGGAGGAGGAAGAGCAGGAGGAGGAAGAGCAGGAGAAGGAAGAGCAGGAGAAGGAAGAGCAGGAGAAGGAAGAGCAGGAGAAGGAAGAGCAGGAGAAGGAAGAGCAGGAGGAGGAAGAGCAGGAGGAGGAAGAGCAGGAGGAGGAAGAGCAGGAGGAGGAAGAGCAGGAGAAGGAAGAGCAGGAGAAGGAAGAGCAGGAGGAGGAAGAGCAAGAGGAGGAAGAGCAGGAGAAGGAAGAGCAGGAGAAGGAAGAGCAGGAGAAGGAAGAGCAGGAGAAGGAAGAGCAGGAGGAGGAAGAGCAGGAGAAGGAAGAGCAGGAGGAGGAAGAGCAGGAAGAGCAGGAGGAGGAAGAGCAGGAGGAGGAAGAGCAGGAGAAAGAAGAGCAGGAGGAGGAAGAGCAGGAGGAGGAAGAGCAGGAGGAGGAAGAGCAGGAGAAGGAAGAGCAGAAGAAGGAAGAGCAGGAGGAGGAAGAGCAGGAGGAGGAAGAGCAGGAGGAGGAAGAGCAGGAGAAGGAAGAGCAGGAGGAGGAAGAGCAGGAGGAGGAAGAGCAGGAGGAGGAAGAGCAGGAGGAGGATGAGCAGGAGGAGGAAGAGCAGGAGGAGGAAGAGCAGGAGGAGGAAGAGCAGGAGGAGGAAGAGCAGGAGAAGGAAGAGCAGGAGGAGGAAGAGCAGGAGGAGGAGCAGGAGGAGAAAGAGCAGGAGAAGGAAGAGCAGGAGAAGGAAGAGCAGGAGAAGGAAGAGCAGGAGAAGGAAGAGCAGGAGAAGGAAGAGCAGGAGAAGGAAGAGCAGGAGGAGGAAGAGCAGGAGGAGGAAGAGCAGGAGAAGGAAGAGCAGGAGAAGGAAGAGCAGGAGGAGGAAGAGCACGAGGAGGAAGAGCAGGAGGAGGAAGAGCAGGAGAAGGAAGAGCAGGAGGAGGAAGAGCAGGAGGAGGAAGAGCAGGAGGAGGAAGAGCAGGAGAAGGAAGAGCAGGAGAAGGAAGAGCAGGAGAAGGAAGAGCAGGAGAAGGAAGAGCAGGAGAAGGAAGAGCAGGAGAAGGAAGAGCAGGAGGAGGAAGAGCAGGAGGAGGAAGAGCAGGAGGAGGAAGAGCAGGAGAAGGAAGAGCAGGAGAAGGAAGAGCAGGAGAAGGAAGAGCAGGAGAAGGAAGAGCAGGAGAAGGAAGAGCAGGAGGAGGAAGAGCACGAGGAGGAAGAGCAGGAGGAGGAAGAGCAGGAGGAGGAGGAGGAGCAGCAGCAGCAGCAGGAGAAGCAGGAGCAGCAGGATCAGAAGCAGAAGCAGCAGGAAGACAAGCAGGAGCAGCAGGAGGAGCAACAGCAACAGCAGTATCAACAACAGTAATAAAAGCAGAAACAGCATCAGCAACAACAACAGCATCAATAACAGCAGCAGCAGCATCAACAACAGCATTATCAGCATCAATAACAGCAGCAGCAGCAGCAGCAGCAGCATCAACAGCAGCAGAATAAACAGCAGCAGCATCAACAACAACAGCAGCAGCACCATCAACAACGGAAGCAGCAACAACAGCAACAACAGCAAGAGCAGCAGCATCAGCAGCAGCATCAACAGCAGCAGCATCAACAGCGCAACAGCAGCAGCAGTAACAACAGCAACAGCAGCAACAGCAGTAGCAGCAGCAACAGCATCAAGAACGACAACAGCAACAGCAGCAGCAGCAACAGCAGTAGCAGCAGCAACAGCATCATGAACGACAACAGCAACAGCAGCAGCAACAGCAGTAGCAACAGATGCAACAGCAGCAACAGTATCACACGGTTCTTTATTGTTTTAAAGTTCCAGTGCGCGCTCGCGCATGCGTGTGTGCGGGGGAAGGTAGGATAAGGAGAGGGGAAGAGGTAGGATGAAGGGAAGAGGTAGGATGAAGGGAAGAGGTAGGATAAGAGGGGGTGGGGTAGATAGGTAGCAGGTGGGTGATACAGGTGACATCAATGTCTGGCACCAACCCTGGATACTCGTGTCTCTGTATCCTTGTGTGGTAACACAGGAGGAGGTGACAGTGGAAGGGGAGGTGGTGGAGGAGGTGACAGTGGAAGAGGAGGTGGTGGAGGAGGTGACAGTGGAAGAGGAGGTGGTGGAGGAGGTGATAGTGGAAGGAGAGGTGGTGGAGGAGGTGACAGTGGAAGAGGAGGTGGTGGAGGAGGTGATAGTGGAAGGAGAGGTGGTGGAGGAGGTGACAGTGGAAGAGGAGGTGGTGGAGGAGGTGATAGTGGAAGGAGAGGTGGTGGAGGAGGTGACAGTGGAAGAGGAGGTGGTGGAGGAGGTGACAGTGGAAGAGGAGGTGGTGGAGGAGGTGACAGTGGAAGAGGAGGTGGTGGAGGAGGTGATAGTGGAAGGAGAGGTGGTGGTGGAGGTGATAGTGGAAGGAGAGGTGGTGGAGGAGGTGACAGTGGAAGAGGACAGAGTAGAGGTAGAAGAGGAGAAGGAAGTGGAAAATCAAGAAATGGTTTTGTAAATTCGGTACAATTATAGCAGCAACAACACTGAAGTCGTACGACAACAATCATTAACACAAGATAACAACAATCATTAACACAACAGTCATTAACACAAGACAACAACAATCATTAACACAACAATCATCAACATAAGACAACAATCATTAACACAAGACAACAACAATCATTAACACAGCAACAATCATTAAAACAAGACAACAACAATCATTAACACAACAATCATTAACACAAGACAACAACAATCATTAACACAGCAACAATCATTAACACAAAACAATCATTAACACAATCATTAACAACAATTAACACAAGACAACAACAATCATTAATACAACAACAATCATTAACACAAGACAACAACAATCATTAACACAAGACAAGAATCATTAACACAACAACAATCATTAACACAACAATCATTAACACAAGACAACAACAATCATTAACACAAGACAGCAACAATCATTAAAACAAAAGAACAATAATCTTCCCACAAAATAACAATCTTCCCACAAAACAATCTTCCCACAAAACAACAATCTTCCCACAAAACAACAATTTTCCTACAAAACAACAACAATCTTCCCACAAAAACAACAATCTTCCCACAAAATCTTCCCACAAAACAACAATCTTCCCACAAAACAACAATCTTCCCACAAAACAATCTTCCCACAAAACAACAACAATCTTCCCACAACACAACAATCTTCCCACAAAACAACAATCTTCCTACAAAACAACAACAATCTTCCCACAAAACAACAACAATCTTCCAACAAAACAACAACAATCTTCCCACAAAACAACAACAATCTTCACCCAAGACAACAACAATCATCAACAATTTAAAACACTGAGTGTAAACAGTCAATATATTTTACAAGAAAAAAGCATACCACGACTATTTAAAATTCAAATTAGAATGCTGACCCAACCACACTCCAGTGACTATCCTAACATCAGTCTAAGAAACACTGGTATTAAAATCTGACGTCTATCAGAAGAGGCTTTCTCAAGGTATCACGAGGAAATAAAATCCTTTTATGATTTGTATAAAACTGACAAGACGTAAGTCACTCGTACTTGGATGGCTATATACAATCTATTTTTTTTAAATTCTCGTATCTATGTTAATTTCTCAATTAATGTTTGCAGCAAATTTCTCTGTTAGGTTAGGTTAGGTTAGGTTAGGTTAGGTGAGGTGAGGTGAGGTGAGGTGAGGAGGTGAGGTGAGGTGAGGTTAGGTTAGGTTAGGTTAGGTTAGGTGAGGTTAGGTTAGGTTAGGTTAGGTGTGGTTACGTTAAGAGTGGTTAGGATAGGTTAGATGAGGTTAAGTTAGGTTATCTTAGATGAGGTTAAGTTGGGTTGTCCTCTATCCATAAAAAATAACTAAATGTAAGATGCCATAATGAAAAAAATGGAAGATAAAAGATACAACTCGCAGGCTGAGCGGGTTAAACTATGTCAGATTTCCACTGTTTAAGATGCTTCAATAGTCACCCATTTGACTGTCTTAGCAAGAGTGTAATGATGTTATTAAGAGGACTAACCTTGCTTTATTTACACTACTCCGGAGTTGAACATTTCAGGAAGAAGAGAAAAATGTAATTGAGAATGTCTGGTACACAGGAAACTAAAGCTTGATAAACACAAACAGGAAAATGAAGCTTGATAAACACAAACAGGAAAATGAAGCTTGATAAACACAAACAGGAAAATAAAGCTTGATAAACACAAACAGGAAAATAAAGCTTGATAAACACAAACAGGAAAATAAAGCTTGATAAACACAAACAGGAAAATAAAGCTTGATAAACACAAACAGGAAAATAAAGCTTGATAAACACAAACAGGAAAATAAAGCTTGATAAACACAAAGAGGAAAATTAAGCTTGATAAACACAAACAGGAAAATAAAGCTTGATGAACAAAAACAGGAAAAGTAAAGCTTGATAATCACGTAAACAGGAAATAAAGCCCGAAAAAAGTGTAAGGAGGAATTGTTAGAACTCGCAGGGAAAATATTTGCGATGCGAGTACCGGGAGAAAAAATGTACTGGGACGGAGGGTAAAAACAGAGATGAATCACAAGGATGTTAGCAATTACTTTTTCAGCAGGGCAGTAATGTTGATTCAAGTTGAGAGTTATGGAAGTAGATTCCGCATGTCTACTTGAAGTCTGCCTGGAGGTCGATCAGAGGGTCAACGCTCACGCAGCCCCGTCCATGACCAGGCCTCCCGGTGGATCAATGTCTGATCAACTAGGCTGTTACTGCTGGCCACATGTAGTCCAACGTAGGAACCACAGCCCGGCTGATCAGGTACTGACTTTAGGTATCTATCCAGCTCCCTCTTGAAGACAGCCAGGGGTCCATTGGTAATTCCCCTATGTGGTGGGATGCTGTTGAACAGTCTTGGACCCCGGACACTGGTTGTTTTCTCTCTTAGTAAACGCATATGCTGTAAAGTTATAACAGGAGTTATAATAGTAATCAAGAAGTCAGTAATCACTAATGCTGGTCCGTGATGCACAACAGGCGGAGGCCAGGAACCACGATTCGACCTCATAAATATAAATCGGCAAGCACAAATCAGTGAGTAGAATGCTTCACTAGTAACTCTGCTTCCACGAGAAGTCACTTGCAGTTTAGTACGTAGAGTTAGCAACAGCTGTGTGTGTACTCACCAAGTTGTACTCACCTAGTTGAGGTTGCAGGGGTCGAGTCCAAGCTCCTGTCCCCGCCCCTTCACTGGTCGCTACTAGGTCACTCTCCCTGAACCGTGAGCTTTATCATACCTCTGCTTAAAGCTATGTATGGATCCTGCCTCCACTACATCGCTTCCCAGACTATTCCACTTACTGACTACTCTGTGACTGAAGAAATACTTCCTAACATCCCTGTGATTCATCTGAGTCTTCAACTTCCAATTGTGTCCCCTTGTTGCTGAGTCCCATCTCTGGAACATTCTGTCTCTGTCCACCTTGTCGATTTCTCTCAGTATTTTATATGTCGTTATCATATCATCCCCTATCTCGCCTGTCCTCCAATGTCGTCAGGTCGAGTTCCCTTAACCTCTCCTCGTAGGACATGCCCCTTAGCTTCAGGACTAATCTCGTTGCAATCCTTTGCACAATCTAATTTCCTGACGTGCTTGGCCAGGTGCGGGTTCCTAACTGGTGGTGCATACTCCAATATGGGCCTGACGTACACGGTGTACAGAGTCCTGTGTGTTTGTGTGTGTGTGTGTGTGTGTGTGTGTGTGTGTGTGTGTGTGTGTGTGTGAAATACACACACACACATTACGTATTTCATTGAACCAGTGTTGTTACGTGATATATAGCCATGGGTGTACTTAAAATTATTAATAATTATTTCCTCTAACACCACAGCTCATTAACAATTAAATCACCTTTGGTAATTTAGTGAGCGGCTGACATTAATGTTTTATGTAGTATAACCTAAATGCTGACTATGAATTCAAAAGTAAACAAAAAATATTTATTTTTATAGGATATACCCAATAGGGTGGGTATGAAAACGCTTAGGGAAAGTTGGGATTTTATTTTTTCGGGTCTTTTTGAGCCAGTATCGGTGCTTTCAGTTTGTACTCGCCTGTTTGTGGTTGCAGGGGTCGAGTCCTGGCCCCGGTGCTGTCAACTATTACAGCCACGTTACCCTCAATCTACTCGTCACAGTGTTAGTCAAAGAAGACACTGTCAACCTCTGTAACTTTACATACGGTTATGTATTAATATGTATCACTATAATATCACTATGTTTTTTTAATTATTTTTTTTATTAACACACTGGACGAGTCCCACCAAGGCAGGGTGGCCCGAAAAAGAAAAACTTTCACCATCATTCACTCCATCACTGTCTTGCCAGAAGGGTGCTTTACACTACAGTTTTTAAACTGCAACATTAACACCCCTCCTTCAGAGTGCAGGCACTGTACTTCCCATCTCCAGGACTCAAGTCCGGCCTGCCGGTTTCCCTGAACCCCTTCATAAATGTTACTTTGCTCACACTCCAACAGCACGTCAAGTATTAAAAACCATTTGTCTCCATTCACTCCTATCAAACACGCTCATGCATACCTGCTGGAAGTCCAAGCCCCTCGCACACAAAACCTCCTTTACCCCCTCTCTCCAACCTTTCCTAGGCCGACCCCTACCCCGCCTTCCTTCCACTACAGACTGATACACTCTTGAAGTCATTCTGTTTCGCTCCATTCTCTCTACATGTCCGAACCACCTCAACAACCCTTCCTCAGCCCTCTGGACAACAGTTTTGGCAATCCCGCACCTCCTCCTAACTTCCAAACTACGAATTCTCTGCATTATATTCACACCACACATTGCCCTCAGACATGACATCTGCACTGTCTCCAGCCTTCTCCTCGCTGCAACATTCATCACCCATGCTTCACACCCATATAAGAGAGTTGGTAAAACTATACTCTCATACATTCTCCTCTTTGCTTCCAAGGACAAAGTTCTTTGTCTCCACAGACTCCTAAGTGCACCGCTCACCCTTTTCCCCTCATCAATTTTATGATTCACCTCATCTTTCATAGACCCATCCGCTGAAACGTCCACTTCCAAATATCGGAATACATTCACCTCCCCCATACTCTCTCCCTCCAATCTGATATCCAATCTTTCATCACCTAATGTTATCCTTATAACCTTACTCTTTCCAGTATTCACTTCTAATTTTCTTCTTTTACATACCCTACCAAATTCATCCACCAACCTCTGCAACTTCGCTTCAGAATCTCCCAAGAGCACAGTGTCATCAGCAAAAAGCAACTGTGACAACTCCCACTTTATATGTGATTCTTTATCTTTAACTCCACACCTCTTGCCAAGACCCTCGCATTTACTTCTCTTACAACCCCATCTATAAATATATTAAACAACCACGGTGACATCACACATCCTTGTCTAAGGCCTACTTTTACTGGGAAATAATATCCCTCTTTCCTACATACTCTAACTTGAGCCTCACTATCCTTGTAAAAACTCTTCACTGCTTTCAGTAACCTACCTCCTACACCATACACCTGCAACATCTGCCACAATGCCCCCCTATCCACCCTGTCATACGCCTTTTCCAAATCCATAAATGCCACAAAAACCTCTTTAACCCTATCTAAATACTGTTCACTTATATGTTTCACTGTAAACACCTGGTCTACACACCCCCTACCTTTCCTAAAGCCTCCTTGTTCATCTGCTATCCTATTCTCCGTCTTACTCTTAATTCTTTCAATAATAACTACCATACACTTTACCAGGTATACTCAACAGACTTATCCCCCTATAATTTTTGCACTCTCTTTTATCCCCTTTGCCTTTATACAAAGGAACTATGCATGCTCTCTGCCAATCCCTAGGTACCTTACCCTCTTCCATACATTTATTAAATAATTGCACCAACCACTCCAAAACTATATCCTCACCTGCTTTTAACATTTCTATCTTTATCCCATCAATCCCGGCTGCCTTACCCCCTTTCATTTTATCTACTGCCTCACCAACTTCCCCCACACTCACAATTGGCTCTTCCTCACTCCTACAAGATGTTATTCCTCCTTGCCCAATACACGAAATCACAGCTTCCCTATCTTCATCAACATTTAACAGTTCCTCAAAATATTCCCTCCATCTTCCCAATACCTCTAACTCTCCATTTAACAACTCTCCTCTCCTATTTTTAACTGACAAATCCATTTGTTCTCTAGGCTTCCTTAACTTCTTAATTTCACTCCAAAACTTTTTCTTATTTTCAACAAAATTTGTTGACATCTCACCCACTCTCTCATTTGCTCTCTTTTTACATTGCTTCACCACTCTCTTAACCTCTCTCTTTTTCTCCATATACTCTTCCCTCCTTGCATCACTTCTACTTTGTAAAAACTTCTCATATGCTAACTTTTTCTCCCTTACTACTCTCCTTACATCATCATTCCACCAATCGCTCCTCTTCCCTCCCGCACCCACTTTCCTGTAACCACAAACTTCTGCTGAACACTAACACTACATTTTTAAACCTACCCCATACATTTTCGACCCAATTGCCTATTCTCTCATTAGCCCATCTATCCTCCAATAGTTGTTTATATCTTACCCTAACTGCCTCCTCTTATAGTTTATAAACCTTCACCTCTCTCTTACCTAATGCTTCTATTCTCCTTGTATCCCATCTACCTTTTACTCTCAGTGTAGCTACAACTAAAAAGTGATCTGATATATCTGTGGCCCCTCTGTAAACATGGACATCCTGAAGTCTACTCAACAGTCTTTTATCTACCAATACATAATCCAACAAACTACTGTCATTTCGCCCTACATCATATCTTGTATACTTATTTATCCTCTTTTTCTTAAAATATATATTACCTATAACTAAATCCCTTTTTATACAAAGTTTAAAGGGCTCCCATTATCATTTACACCTGGCACCCCAAACTTACCTACCATAAATAACAAAAAGGCACAATACCGTGACTGGAACGATACACAAATAACCCGCACATAAAAGAGAAGCTTACGACGACGTTTCGGTCCGACTTGGAACATTGACAAAGTCACACCTACCATACCCTCTCTAAAAGTTTCTCCTACTTTAGCATTCAGGTCCCCTACCACAATTACTCTCTCACTTGGTTCAAAGGCTCCTATACATTCACTTAACATCTCCCAAAATCTCTCTCTCTCCTCTACATTCCTCTCTTCTCCAGGTGCATACACGCTTATTATGACCCACTTCTCGCATCCAACATTTACTTTAATCCACATAATTCTTGAATTTACACATATTCTCTCTTCTTCCATAACTGATCACTATGTATCACTATAATATTATCATTATATCACTATGTATCACTATAATATTATCATTATATCACTATGTATCACTATAATATTATCATTATATCACTATGTATCACTATAATATTATCATTATATCACTATGTATCACTATAATATTATCATTATATCACTATGTATCACTATAATATTATCATTATATCACTATGTATCACTATAATATTATCATTATATCACTATGTATCACTATAATATTATCATTATATCACTATGTATTACTATATATCACTATAGTATTACCATTCCTATATAATCACTATCTCAATGTATCACTATATATAACTATTATCATTCTGTATCACTATTTATCGCTGTATTATCGTTGTGTATCATTATAGCACTATATCACTATTTCTCACTATCATTCTATCATTATGTATCACTATGTGACTATCACTGTACATCACTATATGACTTTAATATCAATATGTATCACTATAATATCACTATGTATTACACTGACACATGCTCAACTTGCACTGACACATGCTCAACTTACACTGACACATGCTCAACTTACACTGACACATGCTCAACTTACACTGACACATGCTCAACTTACACTGACACATGCTCAACTTACACTGACACATGCTCAACTTACACTGACACATGCTCAACTTACACTGACACATGCTCAACTTACACTGACACATGCTCAACTTACACTGACACATGCTCAACTTACACATGCTCAACTTACACTGACACATGCTCAACTTACACATGCTCGACTTACACTGACACATGCTCAACTTACACTGACACATGCTCAACTTACACATGCTCGACTTACACTGACACATACTCAACTTACACTGACACATACTCAACTTACACTGACACATACTCAACTTACACTGACACATACTCAACTTACACTGACACATGCTCAACTTACACTGACACATGCTCAACTTACACATGCTCGACTTACACTGACACATGCTCATCTTACACTGACACATGCTCAACTTACACATGCTCGACTTACACTGACACATGCTCAACTTACACTGACACATACTCAGCTTACACTGACACATGCTCAACTTACACTGACACATACTCAGCTTACACTGACACATACTCAACTTACACTGACACATACTCAACTTACACTGACACATACTCAACTTACACTGACACATGCTCAACTTACACTGACACATACTCAACTTACACTGACACATACTCAACTTACACTGACACATACTCAACTTACACTGACACATACTCAACTTACACTGACACATGCTCAACTTACACTGACACATGCTCAACTTACACTGACACATGCTCAACTTACACTGACACATGCTCAACTTACACTGACACATGCTCAACTTACACTGACACATGCTCAACTTACACTGACACATACTCAACTTACACTGACACATGCTCAACTTACACTGACACATGCTCAACTTACACTGACACATGCTCAACTTACACTGACACATGCTCAACTTACACTGACACATACTCAACTTACACTGACACATACTCAACTTACACTGACACATACTCAGCTTACACTGACACATGCTCAACTTACACTGACACATGCTCAACTTACACTGACACATGCTCAACTTACACTGACACATGCTCAACTTACACTGACACATGCTCAACTTACACTGACACATGCTCAACTTACACTGACACATGCTCAGCTTACAATGACTCAACACTACCCTCACTCCACTATTCCTGCCTGGCTGGTTGATTAAGCTTATGGGGTTTAAAGCTTATCAACTACATGAAGGGTCATTAAGGCTGCATGCCACCTGTTTACCTTCAGTCAAGAATACTTTAATCCCTAAAATAAGGACCCATGTATATTCTTAGTCTATCTATACTAAGAGATACATTTCTCAGTGTATATATTGTTGTTTAATAATGGATTATGGGTTTAAAGACTATCTACTATACGAGGGTCATTAAGGCTGTACGTAACCTGTTCAGTACGAGTTTGGAATACTTAATACCCTAAAATACGGATTATAATATACTCTCAGCCTTTATACAATAAGAGGTATACACCTCTGGTGAACAAAAAAATATCCCGGCCAGGAGTTTACCTGGAGTCGCTTCCAGAAATCACCGCTCATTACTGTCAGGTCCCAGACTAGGCTTCCTGGTTGATGGTCTGATCAGACAGGCTGTTAGTGCCCGCCGCTCTCACTCCAACGAATGCATCACAATCAGAATAATCAGGAACTGTTTTTGAAGAATCTGTCGAGTTCTCTCTTTAAGAAAGCCAAGAGTTTGTTGGTAAGTTATCTCAAGCATGCGTTCAAGAGTCGTGGTCCCTTTACACATTCTGAACTGAAGTTGTTCATCAGTTCAGTACATTAAGAATCCATGAAAACAAACACATATGCAGTTTAATGTGATCCTTTATTGACAACGTTTCGCCCACACAGTGGGCTTTTTCAAGGCACACACAGATCTGCCTGGGGTGGAAGGTACGGGAGTATTTATAGTCAGGTTCAGAATGTTGAGGTCAGGTGGAGAATGCTGCATCTGATGATCTACCGGGTGGGGTTATAGAGTCTTGGGTAGCTTGGCAGGGGTATTGGACAAGTTGTGAGTAGACCTTCTGCAGTGTTCTATGTTCTTATGTGGGATAGCGATGAAGAAGTTTCTTGGCGAGTGGTTCAGCCATGTTATAGAAGCCATTGTTCTGGTTGAAATTGTTGGTTATAGAGATAAACGATGATTCCAGGATTCTTCGGTATTGAGTGTTGTCTTCTGTGGCGATAAGTCTTGAGTTTCTGTAGTTAATTAAATGGTTGTGTGAATTGCGATGTTGTACACAGGCATTCCTTGTATCGTCAGTCCTGCTTGCATATTGGTGTTCTGAAATAAGAATACACATGGCTGCGTCTTTCCTTAATGATTATTCTGCTTTGAAATGTCCAGCAGACGGAGCGGGACATAAAACTTATTTTTTTCTTCTTTCACGGTTTAAAATGTGTCCGATTAAATATATTTTATGAACATTATTAAATATTAATATTAGTTATTAATATAGCATTAATATTAATTATATTAATATTAAATATTAAATTAGTTAAAATAATATTAACATTAGTTAAAATAATATTAACATTAGTTAAAATAATATTAACATTAGTTAAAATAATATTAACATTAGTTAATATAATATTAACATTAGTTAATATATTAACATTAGTTAATATAATATTAACATTAGTTAATATAATATTAACATTAGTTAATATAATATTAACATTAGTTAATATATTAATATTAGTTAATATAACATTAATATTAGTTAATATAACATTAATATTAGTTAATACAATATTAATATTAGTTATATTAATAACTAATATTAATATTAGTTATTAATATAACACTAATATTAATGAAATATTAATAAAATTAATGTAAATGGCTTTTAATACATAATTAAAGGCGTCGTGTTTTCGTTGTCGGGGAGAAGTTTTGACAGCTTGACGTTGTTACCTGAGGCCAACTTTATAATTTACAAGTAAAACATATATTTTTTCCTCTTACTAGGTGAGTAATGTGTGTGCTAATTATGTATATATATATATATATATATATATATATATATATATATATATATATATATATATATATATATATATATATATATATATATATATATATATATATATATATGCGCAATAAAATCACAGTAAACAGGTGTTATCACAATATGCAAAAAACCTCTGTGAAAAAATTGTGGAATTCCAAGTGCTTTCGTGATTTCTCACATTATCAAGGAACTATAAAACAAAACATCAACAGGGAGGCATGTAAGGGCAAGACTACACCTCACAATCGTGTCATCACAAGACTACACCCCACAATCACGTCACCACAACAAGACTACACCTCACAGTCGCGTCACAACACTCAACTCTGTGAAACACAACTGATACTCTACCCAAGCATTAAGATTTATTACTTTTCTAACGTATCATTAAATTCTTCCCAAATTTTATTAATTATAAATGAATCCAGTTTATATAAACCAAAAGAAATATTCATATTATTTTCAAAACTGACTTTTATGAAACAAGATTCAATTATATTCCTGTCGACCATGGACTTGCTTGATACTACTTTCTCAACTTTTTGAAAATCAATTGGATGGTTAAAATCTCTTACATGAATAAATAGAGCATTGGAATCTTGTCCAGTTCTAATGCTATATTTATGTTGTTTTAATCTTAGTTCGAGATTTTTACCAGTTTGACCGTAATAAACTTTATCGCAAATTTTACAAGGAATCTTATAGACACATCCATCAGCATTTTGGGGGGAATTCTTTATCAAAAGTTTTTTTACTGTATCAAGATTTTTGAATACAACTTTAATATTAAAAGTCTTAAGAAGAGAAGGCATATCAACCAAGTTTTCATGGTAAGGGAGAACCAACATATTTTTAGCTGAATAAGACTGGTTGTCCCTTTTTGGATTGTAAAAAGTATTTCTAGCAACTTTAAAAGATTTATCAGTTACGTTTCTCGGGTATTTTAGATCATTACCTATTTCATAAATTTTGGATATTTCCTCATCTATGAACTCAGGACTACAAATACGTAAAGCTGGCGAAAACATTGATGAGAAGAATAGTGTACATAGGAATAGTTATTTGTTGAGAGAGAGAGAGAGAGAGAGATAATTTCTTACAACTATCAGACAGGGGACAGTGGACTACTTTGATCAAGACAGAAAAAAATAATTGTCCCGTTATAACAAGAGAGATTCTGTATACGAAATATCCGTGAATGTTGAACTTAAAACCTGTAAACTTGACGAGGCTCAGAGTAGAGTCATGGTTCTGTAAGTTGCACTCCCTCCCCTTGCCTCCCTTCCCCTTATCCAATCCTATCCCCTTCATTCCGCCCCCCCCCCTATCTTCCCTTCCTCCCTCCCTAACACTAATCCCTTCCCCTTACTCTTCTCCTTCCTTTTCCTCCATCACTCTTTTACCTCTTCCCTCCTTTCTTATTCACACCTCACACTTTTCCCAGCTCTCACCCCTTCCTTAACATTCCATCCCCTTCCCTCCCTCACACTACCCCTCACACTTACTCTCCCTCCCTCGTCCCCTCACACTTTCCCAATTCTCACACCCTATCTTCCCCCCTCCCCCTCACTGTCTCCTCCCTTTAACACTTCTCCCACCCAACCCCAGTCCCACACCCCTCCCCCACCCACCTCCCCCTCCCCCAATAAACCCCTGGCCTGAAGTACGACTCTCAGCATTAAATTCTCAGGCTCCACCAGCGACATAAATTCGTCCAAGTATCGTATTTACATTTCATTCTGGGCGGGCGGCGAGAGACGCAAGCGGCTGCGGGCGGCGAGCCGCTAATGTCGCCCCTCTCGTCGCCTGGTGGTGGGGTCGTCGATCTGTCGTGCTGCGCCCGTGGTGGTTACGACGTGTAAAATTGAAACGGGCCCCATGTCCTCATTTGGGGCGGCATTTTGTTAAGTTCTCGGCTCCGTAATTTGTGTATGGAAATTGGCCAGTTTACAGCGGGCGGGACTAATTTCACAGATTTTCGTTCCACGAGCGACTTTTTGGAAAGGGCAGGAGAGTCCATTGTAAATGGCCTGCAGTCCCCTATCCTCCACACCCCCAACCTTGTAAATCTCCCCACTTCACCCCCATTGCCCCACCTTTTTTACTTTTTCGATTGGGGAGGATTTCTTTTGAATGGGGGAGAATTTTTCATAACAGTGAGATTTTTTCAGTAAGGGAGGAAAGAGTCGGGGGGGAAGGGGGCTTTTTCAAGGGGAGAAGAATTTTTTAATAACGAACACCTGCTGTGTACTGTTACGTTATTATATATGATAGTAACAAATTGGGAACACCAGCAGTGTGCTGCTACACTATTCTATATGATAGTGTAACCACACTACGATATATATATACACTCAGTGGTCACTTTATTAGGTATATCCGTACCTCTGCTCGCTAATGCAAATATCTAATCAGCCAATCATGTGAAAAACACCTAATTGCCTAAAGGCAGACACTGTCAAGGGGTTCGGTTGTTCGGACCAGACATCGGAATGGCAAAGAAATGTGATATAATTGACTTCGACGCTGGAATGATTGTTGGTGCCAGGCAGACGGGCTGGTCTGAGTAACTCAAACTGCTGATCTCCTGGGATTTTCATGCACAACAGCCTCTAGAGTTTACAGAAACATCCAGTGAGCAGCAGTTCTGTGGGTGAAAATGATGTGGTGTTGAAAGAGGTCAGAGGAGAGTCGCTAGATAGGTCAAACTGAGAGGAAGGAGACAGTACCTCGAATAACCATATGTTATAATAGTGGTATGTAGATCATCTCCGAATGCACAACACACTGAACCTTGAAGTAGCTGGAGAACAGCAACATTAGACTAAACCAGGTTCAACTGTTAAGCCAGTGCCCACTGAGACTACAGTGGGCACTGGCTCACCAAAACTGGTAGATGGTAGTCAGAATTTGGCATAAACCTTTGGGATATAGTGGAACGAGAGACTGACAGCGTGAATGTACAGCCGACAAATCTTCAGTAACTGCATGTTGCTGTCTTGTTAACATGACCCAGGATCTCCAAGAAGTATTTTCAACACTGTGTTGAAGCGATACCACGAAGAATTTAGGCTCTTCTGGTGGCAAAGGAGGATCCTACCCGGTACTAGAAGGTTGTATTTAATAAAATGGCCAGTGTTTATATATATATATATATATATATATATATATATATATATATATATATATATCTATATATATATATATATATATATATATATATTTTATATGTGGAAGTGGAACAGAATTCTTCCTCCGTGAGTCGAGTAAAATGCCGGGAGCAAGAAACTAATAACACCTTCTCCAGTATACATTACTAAAGTTAAAAAGAGAAACTTTTCTTTTTCTTTTTGGGCCACCCTGCCTCGGTGGGATACTGCCGATTTATTAAAAGAAGATATATTTATATATTTATGTCGTGCCGAATAGGTAAAGCTCGTCAATTAGGAAGAATTCATTTAAAATTAAGTGCTTTCTAAATTTTTTTCTTACACGTTTAAAGAAATAATTTTTTCATTTACGTTAATGTAAAAATTAATAATTTTGTACCTTAGAAAACTTATTATAACAAGTGTAGTTTAATTTAGCCTAATCCAACTAAACATATTTTACCTAAGTTTACAATTTAATAATAAACAAACAATAAAATATATTTTTTTCGTTAGGTTCAGAATGGTTTTTGAGCAATTACTGCATACACAAATTTTCGCTTGCCTTATTCGGCAAGAAGAGCGTTGCTATTTAAGCCAAAATTCCAAGTTTTACCTGTTCGACATGATGTATATATATATATATATATATATATATATATATATATATATATATATATATATATATATCAACAAGTCAGCCGTCTCCCACCGAGGCAGGGTGACCCAAAAAAAGAAAGAAAATCCCCAAAAAGAAAATACTTTCATCATCATTCAACACTTTCACCACACTCACACATTATCACTGTTTTTGCAGAGGTGCTCAGAACACAAAAGTTCAGATGCATATACGTATAAAGATACACAACATATCCCTCCAAACTGCCAATATCCCAAACCCCTCCTTTAAAGTGCAGGCATTGTACTTCCCATTTCCAGGACTCAAGTCCGACTATAAGAAAATAACCGGTTTCCCTGAATCCCTTCACTAAATATTACCCTGCTCACACTCCAACAGATCGTCAGGTCCCAAGTATCATTCGTCTCCATTCACTCCTATCTAACACGCTCATGCACGCTTGCTGGAAGTCCAAGCCCCTCGCCCACAAAACCTCCTTTACCCCCTCTTTCCAACCCTTTCGAGGACGACCCCTACCCCTCCTTCCTTCCCCTATAGATTTATATGCTTTCCATGTCATTCTAATTTGATCCATTCTCTCTAAATGACCATACCACCTCAACAACCCCTCTTCTGCCCTCTGACTAATGCTTTTATTAACTCCACACCACCTCCTAATTTCCACACTCCGAATTTTCTGCATAATATTTACACCACACATTGCCCTTAGACAGGACATCTCCACTGCCTCCAACCGTCTCCTCGCTGCTGCATTTACCACCCAAGCTTCACATCCATATAAGAGTGTTGGTACTACTATACTTTCATACATTCCCTTCTTTGCCTCCATAGATAACGTTTTTTGACTCCACATATACCTCAATGCACCACTCACCTTTTTTCACTCATCAATTCTATGATTAACCTCATCCTTCATAAATCCATCCGCCGACACGTCAACTCCCAAGTATCTGAAAACATTCACTTCTTCCAAACTACTCCTCCCCAATTTGATATCCAATTTTTCTTTATCTAAATCATTTGATACCCTCATCACCTTACTCTTTTCCATGTTCACTTTCAACTTTCTACCTTTACACACATTCTCAAACTCATCCACTAACCTTTGCAATTTTTCTTTAGAATCTCCCATAAGCACAGTATCATCAGCAAAAAGTAACTGTCAATTCCCATTTTGAATTTGATTCCCCATAATTTAATCCCACTCCTCTCCCGAACACCCTAGCATTTACTTCTTTTACAACCCCATCTATAAATATATTAAACAACCATGGTGACATTACACATCCCTGTCTAAGACCTACTTTTACCGGGAAGTAGTCTCCCTCTCTTCTACACACCCTAACCTGAGCCTCACTATCCTCATAAAAACTCTTAGCAGCATTTAGTAACTTACCACCTATTTCATATACTTGCAACATCTGCCACATTGCTCCTCTATCCACTATCATATGCCTTTTCTAAATCCATAAATGCAATAAAAACTTCCCTACCTTTATCTAAATGCTGTTCACATATATGCTTCAATGTAAACACTTGATCTACACATCCCCTACCCACTCTGAAACCTCCTTGCTCATCCGCAATCCTACATTCTGTCTTACCTCTAATTCTTTCAATTATAACCCTACCGTACACTTTTCCTGGTATACTCAGTAAACTTATTCCTCTATAATTTTTACAGTCTCTTTTGTCCCCTTTCCCTTTATATAAAGGGACTGTACATGCTCTCCGCCAATCCCTAGGTACCTTCCCCTCTTTCATACATTTATTAAACAAAAGTACCAACCACTCCAACACTATATCCCCCCCTGCTTTTAACATTTCTGTCATGATCCCATCAGTTCCAGCTGCTTTACCCCCTTTCATTCTACGTAATGCCTCACGTACCTCCACCACACTTACATTCTGCTCTTCTTCACTCCTAAAAGATGGTATACCTCCCTGGCCAGTGCATGAAATTACCGCCTCCCTTTCTTCTTCAACATTTAAAAGTTCCTCAAAATATTCTCGCCATCTACCTAATACCTCCATCTCCCCATCTACTAACTCCCCTACTCTGTTTTTAACTGACAAATCCATACTTTCCCTAGGCTTTCTTAACTTGTTTAACTCCAAAATTTTTTCTTATTTTGATTAAAATTTCTTGACAGTGCCTCTCCCACTCTTTCATCTGCTCTCCTTTTGCACTCTCTCACCACTCTCTTCACCTTTCTTTTACTGTCCATATACTCTGCTCTTCTTATAACACTTCTGCTTTGTAAAAACCTCTCATAAGCTACCTTTTTCTCTTTTATCACACCCTTTACTTCATCATTCCACCAATCACTCCTCTTTCCTCCTGCCCCCACCCTCCTATAACCACAAACTTCTGCCCCACATTCTAATACTGCATTTTTAAAACTATTCCAACCCTCTTCAACCCCCCCCACTACTCATACTTGCACCAGCCCACCTTTCTGCCAATAGTCGCTTATATCTCACCCGAACTTCCTCCTCCCTTAGTTTATACACTTTCACCTCCCTCTTACTTGTTGTTGCCACCTTCCTCTTTTCCCATCTACCTCTTACTCTAACTGTAGCTACAACTAAATAATGATCTGATATATCAGTTGCCCCTCTATAAACATGTACATCCTGGAGCCTACCCATCAACCTTTTATCCACCAATACATAATCTAACAAACTACTTTCATTACGTGCTACATCATACCTTGTATATTTATTTAGCCTCTTTTTCATAAAATATGTATTACTTATTACCAAATTTCTTTCTACACATAGCTCAATTAAAGGCTCCCCATTTACATTTACCCCTGGCACCCCAAATTTACCTACTGCTCCCTCCATAACATTTTTACCCACTTCAGCATTGAAATTCCCAACCACCATTACTCTCACACTTGATTCAAAACTCCCCACGCATTCACTCAACATTTCCCAAAATCTCTCTCTCTCCTCTACACTTCTCTCTTCTCCAGGTGCATACACGCTTACTATAACCCACTTTTCACATCCAATCTTTATTTTACTCCACATAATCCTTGAATTAATACATTTATAGTCCCTCTTTTCCTGCCATAGCTTATCCTTCAACATTATTGCTACTCCTTCTTTAGCTCTAACTCTATTTGAAACCCCTGACCTAATCCCATTTATTCCTCTCCATTGAAACTCTCCCACCCCCTTCAGCTTTGTTTCACTTAAAGCCAGGACATCCAGCTTCTTCTCATTCATAACATCCACAATCATCTCTTTCCTATCATCTGCACAACATCCACGCACATTCAGACTTCCCACTTTGACAATTTTCTTCTTATTCTTTTTAGTAATCTTTACAGGAAAAGGGGTTACTAGCCCATTGTTCCCGGCATTTTAGTTGACTTTTACAACACGCATGGCTTACGGAGGAAAGATTCTTATTCCACTTCCCCATGGATATAAAAGGAAAAGTAATAAGACCAAGAACTATTAAGATAAAATCAAAGAAAACTCAGATGAGTGTGTATAAATAAACGTGTACATGTATGTGTAGTGTGACCTAAGTGTAAGTAGAAGTAGCAAGACGTACCTGAAATCTTGCATATTTATGAGACAGACAAAAGACACCAGCAATCCTACCATCATGTAAAACAATTACAGGCTTTTGTTTCACACTCACTTGGCAGGACGGTAGTACCTCCCTGGGTGGTTGCTGTCTACCAACCTACTACCTATATATATATATATATATATATATATATATATATATATATATATATATATATATATATATATATATATATATATATATATATATATGTCGTGCCGAATATGTAAAACTGGCGAATTAGCAAGAATTCATTTAAAATTAAGTCCTTTCTAAAATTTTCACTTATATGTTTAAAGATACATTTTTTTTCATTAATGTTGATGTAAAAATTTTTAATTTTGCACCAAAAGAATCTTAGAAAACTTACCTAACCTTATTATAACAAGCGCAATTTATTTTAGCGTAACCCAACTAAATATATTTTAGATTTGTTTACAATAATTTAATACTAAACAAACACAGTGAAATACATTTTTTTCGTTAGGTTCAGAATGATTTTGGCGAAATTATTGCATACACAAATTTTCACTTGTCCTATATGGCAAGATGAGCGTTGCTATTTAAGCCAAGATCGCAAGTTCTGCCTATTCGGCACGATATATATATATATATATATATATATATATATATATATACATATATATATATATATATAGGGAGGTACCACCTCTAGAACTGTTATAGGGACCCTCATCCTCAGAGAAAAAAATAAACTTGCTTCAGGGAAAAGTCAATATTCTCCCTGAAGCTGTTTGAGAATTTTCTCCTACAATCCCCTATAATATATATATATATATATATATATATATATATATATATATATATATATATATATATATATTATGACTAGCTGGGGGATCGAACCAGTGTTGCTTTAGCCCGCCTCATGGTGAGCAAAAATTCACGACACTAACCCACTGAACCATACAATCCTACAAAGACCACGTTCGTGGTTACAATACTATATATACTACTTGTGGAGGCTAGTACACCAAACGGGAAATAGAATAAAATAAGCTCTGAGACACCCATACCATCGTATGTCCTCGGATCACCTTGCTCTGCTGGGTGCGTGATCTTTGTAGGATTGTATGGTACAGTGGGTTAGAGCATCATGAATTTTCGCTCACCATGATTAGTGCTGAAACAATATGGGTTCGATCCCCCGGCTAGTCGGAGTGTTACTGATTAAATACCAATAATTATATATATATATATATATATATATATATATATATATATATATATATATATATATATAATTTTATTTACCATCACACTGGCCGATTCCCATCAAGGCAGGGTGGCCCGAAAAAGAAAAACTTTCACCATCATTCACTCCATCACTGTCTTGCCAGAAGGGTGCTTTACACTACAGTTTTTAAACTGCAACATTAACACCCCTCCTTCAGAGTGCAGGCACTGTACTTCCCATCTCCAGGACTCAAGTCCGGCCTGCCGGTTTCCCTGAACCCCTTCATAAATGTTACTTTGCTCACACTCCAACAGCACGTCAAGTATTAAAAACCATTTGTCTCCATTCACTCCTATCAAACACGCTCACGCATGCCTGCTGGAAGTCCAAGCCCATCGCACAGAAAACCTCCTTTACCCCCTCCCTCCAACCTTTCCTAGACCGACCCCTACCCCGCCTTCCTTCCACTACAGACTGATACACTCTTGAAGTCACTCTGTTTCGCTCAATTTTCTCTACATGTCCGAACCACCTCAACAACCCTTCCTCAGCCCTCTGGACAACAGTTTTGGTAATCCCGCACCTCCTCCTAACTTCCAAACTACGAATTCTCTGCATTATATTCACACCACACATTGCCCTCAGACATGACATTTCCACTGCCTCCAGCCTTCTCCTCGCTGCAACATTCATCACCCATGCTTCACACCCATATAAGAGCGTTGGTAAAACTATACTCTCATACATTCCCTTCTTTGCCTCCAAGGACAAAGTTCTTTGTCTCCACAGACTCCTAAGTGCACCACTCACCCTTTTCCCCTCATCAATTCTATGATTACCTCATCTTTCATAGACCCATCCGCTGACACGTCCACTCCCAAATATCTGAATACATTCACCTCCTCCATACTCTCTCCCTCCAATCTGATATCCAATCTTTCATCACCTAATCTTTTTATCCTCATTACCTTACTCTTTCCTGTATTCACTTTTAATTTTCTTCTTTTGCACACCCTACCAAATTCATCCACCAATCTCTGCAGCTTCTCTTCAGAATCTCCCAAGAGCACAGTGTCATCAGCAAAGAGCAACTGTGACAACTCCTACTTTATGTGTGATTCTTTATCTTTTAACTCCACGCCTCTTGCCAAGACCCTCGCATTTACTTCTCTTACAACCCCATCTATAAATATATTAAACAACCACTGTGACATCACACATCCTTGTCTAAGGCCTACTTTTACTGGGAAATAATTTCCCTCTTTCCTACATACTCTAACTTGAGCCTCACTATCCTCGTAAAAACTCTTCACTGCTTTCAGTAACCTACCTCCCACACCATACACCTGCAACATCTGCCACATTGCCCCCCTGTCCACCCTGTCATACGCCTTTTCCAAATCCATAAATGCCACAAAGACCTCTTTAACCTTATCTAAATACTGTTCACTTATATGTTTCACTGTAAACACCTGGTCCACACACCCCCCTACCTTTCCTAAAGCCTCCTTGTTCATCTGCTCTCCTATTCTCCGTCTTACTCTTAATTCTTTCAATAATAACTCTACCATACACTTTACCAGGTATACTCAGCAGACTTATCCCCCTATAATTTTTGCACTCTTTTTTGTCCCCTTTGCCTTTATACAAAGGAACTATGCATGCTCTCTGCCAATCCCTAGGTACCTTACCCTCTTCCATTCATTAAATAATTGCACCAACCACTCCAAAACTATATCCCCACCTGCTTTTAACATTTCTATCTTTATCCCATCAATCCCGGCTGCCTTACCCCCTTTCATTTTACCTACTGCCTCACGAACTTTCCGCACACTCACAACTGGCTCTTCCTCACTCCTACAAGATGTTATTCCTCCTTGCCCTATACACGAAATCACAGCTTCCCTATCTTCATCAACATTTAACAATTCCTCAAAATATTCCCTCCATCTTCCCAATACCTCTAACTCTCCATTTAATAACTCTCTTCTCCTATTTTTAACTGACAAATCCATTTGTTCTCTAGGCTTCCTTAACTTGTTTATCTCACTCCAAAACTTTCTTATTTTCAACAAAATTTGTTGATAACATCTCACCCACTCTCTCATTTGCTCTCTTTTTACATTGCTTCACCACTCTCTCAACCTCTCTCTTTTTCTCCATATACTCTTCCCTCCTTGCATCACTTCTACTTTGTAAAAACTTCTCATATGCTAACTTTTTCTCCCTTACTACTCTCTTTACATCATCATTCCACCAATCGCTCCTCTTCCCTCCCGCACCCACTTTCCTGTAAACACAAACTTCTGCTAAACACTCTAACAATACATTTTTAAACCTACCCATACCTCTTCGACCCCATTGCCTATGCTCTCATTAGCCCATCTATCCTCCAATAGCTGTTTATATCTTACCCTAACTGCCTCCTCTTTTAGTTTATAAACCTTCACCTCTCTCTTCCCTGATGCTTCTATTCTCCTTGTATCCCATCTACCTTTTACTCTCAGTATAGCTACAACTAGAAAGTGATCTGATATATCTGTGGCCCCTCTATAAACATGTACATCCTGAAGTCTACTCAACAGTCTTTTATCTACCAATACATAATCCAACAAACTACTGTCATTTCGCCCTACATCATATCTTGTATACTTATTTATCCTCTTTTTCTTAAAATATGTATTACCTATAACTAAACCCCTTTCTATACAAAGTTCAATCAAAGGGCTCCCATTTTCATTTACACCTGGCACCCCAAACTTACCTACCACACCCTCTCTAAAAGTTTCTCCTACTTTAGCATTCAGGTCCCCTACCACAATTACTCTCTCACTTGGTTCAAAGGCTCCTATACATTCACTTAACATCTCCCAAAATCTCTTTCTCTCTCCTCTACATTCCTCTCTTCTCCAGGTGCATACACGCTTATTATGACCCACTTTTCGCATCCAACCTTTACTCTAATCCACATAATTCTTGAATTTACACATTCATATTCTCTTTTCTCCTTCCATAACTGATCCTTCAATATTACTGCTACCCCTTCCTTTGCTCTAACTCTTTCAGATACTCCAGATTTAATCCCATTTATTTCCCCCCACCGAAACTCCCCTACCCCCTTCAGCTTTGTTTCGCTTAGGGCCAGGACATCCAACTTCTTTTCATTCGTAACATCAGCAATCATCTGTTTCTTGTCATCTGCACTACATCCACGCACATTCAAGCATCCCAGTTTTATAAAGTTTTTCTTCTTCTCTTTTTTAGTAAATGTCTATAGGAGAAGGGGTTGCTAGCCCATTTTATATTATATATATATATATATATATATATATATATATATATATATATATATATATATATATATATATATATATATTACCTGGAGTTTACCTGGAAAGAGTTCCGGATGTCGACGCCCCCGCGGCCCGGTCTGTGACCATGCCTCATGGTGGATCAGAGCCTGATCAACCAGGCTGTTACTGCTGGCTGCAAGCAATCCATCGTACGAGCCACAGCCCGGCTGGTCAGGTACCGACTTTAGGTGCTTGTCCAGTGCTTACTTGAAGACAGCCAGGGGTCTATTGGTAATCCCCCTTATGTATGCTGGGAGGCAGTTGAACAGTCTCGGGCCCCTGACACTTATTGTATTGTCTCTTAACGTGCTAGTGACACCCCTGCTTTTCATTGGGGGGATGTTGCATCGTCTGCCGAGTCTTTTGCTCTCGTTGTGAGTTATTTTCGTGTGCAAGTTCGGTACTAGTCCCTCTAGGATTTTCCAGGTGTATATAATCATGTATCTCTCCCGCCTGCGTTCCAGGGAGTACAGGTTCAGGAACTTCAAGCGCTCCCAGTAATTGAGGTGTTTTATCTCCGTTATGCGCGCTGTGAAGGTTCTCTGTACATTTTCTAGGTCAGCAATTTCACCTGCCTTGAAAGGTGCTGTTAGTGTGCAGCAATATTCCAGCCTAGATAGAACAAGTGACCTGAAGAGTGTCATCATGGGCTTGGCATCCCTAGTTTTGAAGGTTCTCATTATCCATCCTGTCATTTTTCTAGCAGATGCGATTGATACAGTGTTATGGCCCCTGAAGGTGAGATCCTCCGACATGATCACTCCCAGGTCTTTGACGTTGGTTTTTTCGCTCTATTGTGTGGCTGGAATTTGTTTTGTACTCTGATGAAGATTTAATTTCCTCATGTTTACCATATCTGAGTAATTGAAATTTCTCATCGTTTAACTTCATATTGTTTTCTGCAGCCCACTGAAAGATTTGGTTGATGTCCGCCTGGAGCCTTGTAGTGTCTGCAATGGAAGACACTGTCATGCAGATTCGGGTGTCATCAGCAAAGGAAGACACGGTGCTGTGGCTGACATCCTTGTCTATGTCAGATATGAGGATGAGAAACAAGATGGGAGCTAGTACTGTGCCTTGTGGAACAGAGCTTTTCACCGTAGCTGCCTCAGACTTTACTCTGTTGACGACTACTCTCTGTGTTCTGTTTGTGAGGAAATTATAGATCCATCTACCAACTTTTCCTGTTATTCCTTTAGCACGCATTTTGTGCGCTATTACACCATGGTCACACTTGTCGAAGGCTTTTGCAAAGTCTGTATATATTACATCTGCATTCTTTTTGTCTTCTAGTGCATCTAGGACATTGTCGTATATATATATATATATATATATATATATATATATATATATATATATATATATATATATATATATATATATGTCGTGCCGAATATGTAAAACTGGTCAATTAGCAAGAACTCATTTAAAATTAAGTCCTTTCTAAAATTTTCTCTTATACGTTTAAAGATATATTTTTTTTCATTAATGTTAATGTAAGAAATTTTAATTTTGCACCAAAAGAAACTTAGAAAACTTACCTAACCTTATTATAACAAGAGCAATTTATTTTAGCCTAACCCAACTAAATATGTTTTAAATACGTTTACAATAATTTAGTACTAAACCTGCCTATTCAGCACGACATATATATATATATATATATGTGTCGTGCCGAATAGGCAGAACTTGCGATCTTGGCTTAAATAGCATCGCTCATCTTGCCATATAGGACAAGTGAAAATTTGTGTATGCAATAATTTCGCCAAAATCATTCTGAACCTAACGAAAAAAATATATTTCACTGTGTTTGTTTAGTATTAAATTATTGTAAACAAATCTAAAATATATTTAGTTGGGTTAGGCTAAAATAAATTGCACTTGTTATAATAAGGTTAGGTAAGTTTTCTAAGTTCCTTTTGGTGCAAAATTATAAATTTTTACATTAACATTAATGGAAAAAATATATCTTTAAATGTATAAGAGAAAATTTTAGAAACGACTTAATTTTAAATGAGTTCTTGCTAATTGACCAGTTTTACATATTCGGCACGACATATATATATATATATAATATATATATATATATATATATATATATATATATATATATATATATATATATATATATATACATATATATATATATATATATATATATATATATATATTATATAATTTTTTTATTAACACATCGGTGGTTTCCCAAGAAGGCAGCTTGACCAATAAAAGACTCGCTTTCATCACACACTCCATCACTGTCTTGCCAGGGGCGTGCCTATATTACACATTGCCCTGAGACACATCTCCACTGCCTCCAGCCTTCTCCTTGTTGCAACAGTCACCACCCATGCTTCACACCCATATAAGAGCGTTTGTATAACTATACTCTCATACATTCCCCTCTTTGCTTCCATGGATAATGATCTTTATCTCCATAGACTCAGTGCACCACTCACCTTTTCCCCTCATGAATTCTATGATTTATCTCGTCTTTCATAGACCCATTTGCTGACACGTCCTATCCCTAGATACTCCCTCCCTCCAATCTGATATCCAATCTTTCATTACATAATTTTTTTATCATCACCTTGCTCTATCCTACATCCACTTTTAATTTCCTTCTTTTACATACCCTTCCAAACTCGTTCACTAATCTCTGCACCTTCTCTTTAGAATCTCCCAAAAGCACAGTGTCATCAGCAGACAACAACTGTGACAACTTCCACTTTGTCTTAGATTTTTAATTTCTTAATGCCACACCCGACCATTCACTTCTCTTATAACCTCATCTATAAATATATTGAACAACAATGGTGACATCACACATCCTTGTCTAAGGCCTACTTTTACTGGGAAATAATCAGCCTCTGTCCTACAAACTCCAACCTTAGGCTCACTATTCTCGTAAAAAGTCTTAACTGCTTTCAGTAACTTACTACCACTTGCAACATTTGCCACATTGCTCTCCTGTCCATCCCATCACATGCTTTTTTCAATACTATAAATGTATCGAAAACCTCTTTACCCATATCTAATTGCTGCACATCCAAAATCCTTCACTGTGAACAACCTTCTGTTCTTCGTCATACTCTCAGTTCTTTCAATAATAATTCTACCATACAATTTATAAGGTATAATCAACAGGCTTATTCCCTTATAATCTTTACACTTTCTTTTGTCCATTTGTGCTTTTATACCTGGAATATACCAGGTCACGGGAACCTTGCTAGTCTCCCATGACATGATTTCGAATGTATGTGTATAATATATATATATATATATATATATATATATATATATATATATATATATATATATATATATATATATATTATATATTATATATAGCTCTGCTGGCTGCGCCATTCTTATAGGGTTGGGTGGTCCTGTGGTTTAAGGCGTCATGTGGTTCTCGCTTACCATGAGGCAGGCCAGTACAACATGGGTTCGAATCCTTGGCTAGCACAGTTTATATATATATATATATATATAATATATATTTAATTCTAAGGGATATTAAATTAACTGGCGAGCTGTGGCATGGCAGCAGCAGCAGCAGCAGCAGCAGCAGACTTTTAATTATAAATTCGCTTTACAACAATTTGCCAAAATGTAGTAATTTATAAAAACATATATATCTTAAACTTGAGTAAATACGCTGATGAGTTACATTACCTGATGAACACTGCGGGAAAATAATTAGTGGAAATTATTTTTGACATTCGTGGTGCGACCTTTTAGCTATTACCTGCACCCGACATTAAATTATAATTTTATGCATTAAACGGGAATAGAATTAAACTATGTGTATTATGCACATTTGCATTTTCACTTAATAGTTATGACTGGGAAGTAAGAGCTTCTGGTAATGTTAGGTTAATTATTTTGTGTGTTGTTCCTGCGCTGAGTGTTGGGGGAGGAGGGTGGTGTGGTGGGGTGGGTGTGGTGGGTGGTGTGGTGGGTGGTGTGGTGGGTGGTGTGGTGGGGTGGGTGTGGTGGGTGGTGTGGTGGGGTGGGTGTGGTGGGTGGATCGTGAGGTAGGGTGGTTGTGGTGAGTGGATCGTGAGGTAGGGTGGTTGGGTAGGTGGATCGTGAGGTAGGGTGGTTGGGTAGGTGGATCGTGAGGTAGGGTGGTTGGGTAGGTGGATCGTGATGGAGGGTGGTTGGGTTCGGTGGTTGTGGTGAGTGGATCGTGAGGTAGGGTGGTTGGGTAGGTGTATCGTGAGGTAGGGTGGTTGGGTGGGTGGATCGTGATGGAGGGTGGTTGGGTTCGGTGGTTGTGGTGAGTGGATCGTGAGGTAGGGTGGTTGGGTAGGTGGATCCTGAGGTAGGGTGGTTGGGTGGGTGGATCGTGATGGAGGGTGGTTGGGTTCGGTGGTTGTGGTAAGTGGATCGTGAGGTAGGGTGGTTGGGTAGGTGTATCGTGAGGTAGGGTGGTTGGGTGGGTGGATCGTGAGGTAGGGTGGTTGGGTAGGTGGATCGTGAGGTAGGGTGGTTGGGTAGGTGGATCGTGAGGTAGGGTGGTTGGGTGGGTGGATCGTGATGGAGGGTGGTTGGGTTCGGTGGTTGTGGTGAGTGGATCGTGAGGTAGGGTGGTTGTGGTGAGTGGATCGTGAGGTAGGGTGGTTGGGTAAGTGGATCGTGAGGTAGGGTGGTTGTGGTGAGTGGATCGTGAGGTAGGGTGGTTGGGTAAGTGGATCGTGAGGTAGGGTGGTTGGGTAGGTGGATCGTGAGGTAGGGTGGTTGGGTAGGTGGATCGTGAGGTAGGGTGGTTGGGTAGGTGGATCGTGAGGTAGGGTGGTTGGGTAGGTGGATCGTGATGGAGGGTGGTTGGGTTCGGTGGTTGTGGTGAGTGGATCGTGAGGTAGGGTGGTTGGGTAGGTGTATCGTGAGGTAGGGTGGTTGGGTGGGTGGATCGTGATGGAGGGTGGTTGGGTTCGGTGGTTGTGGTGAGTGGATCGTGAGGTAGGGTGGTTGGGTAGGTGTATCGTGAGGTAGGGTGGTTGGGTGGGTGGATCGTGATGGAGGGTGGTTGGGTTCGGTGGTTGTGGTGAGTGGATCGTGAGGTAGGGTGGTTGGGTAGGTGGATCGTGAGGTAGGGTGGTTGGGTGGGTGGATCGTGATGGAGGGTGGTTGGGTTCGGTGGTTGTGGTGAGTGGATCGTGAGGTAGGGTGGTTGGGTAGGTGGATCGTGAGGTAGGGTGGTTGGGTTCGGTGGTTGTGGTGAGTGGATCGTGAGGTAGGGTGGTTGGGTAGGTGTATCGTGAGGTAGGGTGGTTGGGTGGGTGGATCGTGAGGTAGGGTGGTTGGGTAGGTGGATCGTGAGGTAGGGTGGTTGGGTAGGTGGATCGTGAGGTAGGGTGGTTGGGTAGGTGGATCGTGAGGTAGGGTGGTTGGGTAGGTGTATCGTGAGGTAGGGTGGTTGGGTGGGTGGATCGTGAGGTAGGGTGGTTGGGTAGGTGGATCGTGAGGTAGGTTGGTTGGGTAGGTGGATCGTGAGGTAGGTTGGTTGGGTAGGTGGATCGTGAGGTAGGGTCGTTGGGTGGGTGGATCGTGAGGTAGGGTGGTTGTGGTGAGTGGATCGTGAGGTAGGGTGGTTGTGGTGAGTGGATCGTGAGGTAGGGTGGTTGGGTAAGTGGATCGTGAGGTAGGGTGGTTGGGTGGGTGGATCGTGAGGTAGGGTGGTTGGGTGGGTGGATCGTGAGGTAGGGTGGTTGGGTAGGTGGATCGTGAGGTAGGGTGGTTGGATCGTGAGGTAGGGTGGTTGGGTGGGTGGATCGTGAGGTAGGGTGGTTGGGTGGGTCGATCGTGAGGTAGGGTGGTTGGGTGGGTCGATCGTGAGGTAGGGTGGTTGTGGCGGGTGGATCGTGAGTTATGGTGGTTGGGTGGGATGGTTGTAGTGCAATGGTCGTTGATAACTAGTGGTTCTTGGTTGAGGTACGGGTAAACACCTACATGTGGTTGCAAGGGTCGAATCATAGCTCCTGACCCAGCCTTTTCGCTGGTCTTTACTAGGTCCACTCTCTCCTGGCTCCAAGGGCCTTATCGTACCTCTTTTCAAAGCTATATATGGATCCTGCCTCCACTACATCACTCTCCAGATCGTTACAATTCCTGGCAACTCGAAGGCTGAAGAAATATTTCCTAACATTCTTATGACTCAACCGAGTTTTCAAATTCCAGTTTTGGCCCTGTGTTGCTGTGTCCCATGTCTGAAATATTCTGCCCCTGTTCACCTTGTCATTTCCTCTTAGTATTTTATACGTCGTTATCATGTCCTCCCTATCCTCTTATATCGTCATGTTGAGTTTCCTTAAGCTCTCCTAGTAGAACATAACCATTAGCTCCCTGACTAGTCTTACTGCAAACTTTTGCAACTTCTCCAATTTCCTGACATGCTTGACGAGGTATGGGTTCCACACTGGTGCTGCATACTCTAATATGGACCTGACGTACATCGTGTACAGTGTCTTGAATGAATCCTTTCTTAGATGTTCAAACGGTATTCCTAGGTTTGCCATACGCTCATATTGGGGTTGTTGATGGGGGTGTGAGGGTGGGGTGTTGCGTTGGAGAAGGAATAGTGGTTGGGGATGGAGTTGGATGCTGGTGGGAGTGTGGTGGTTGAAAATTTGGAGGCTGCTTGATGTGGGGAGGGGGTGCTGGTAGTGGCCGGAGGGAGTAGGGGAAGTGGTTCGTGATGGTTGTAGTGTACTGGTTGGAGGTGTGGGGTGTGGTAGTTGTGGTGAAAGGGGTGTGATAGTTATAATGGTTCTTAGGAGGGGTGTAGTGGTGGTTGAAATATTTCAGTTACGGTTGACGTGTGGTAGAGATTGGTGAGTGTGTGGTGGTGGTTGGTGGATGTGTGGTAGTGGTTGGTGGTGGCAGTGGTGGTGATGAACAGTAAGGGGAAGTAGGTTGCATGGCGGTGTTAGTGATGGTGTCTGGAAATACAGATTGTTGGTAACAGGTGGAGTAATGGATGTGGTTACTAGTGGGCGTAGGGAGGGTAGCTGTTGTTAGCGTGGTGGTAGTGGTGGTAGTGGTAGTGGTGGTAGTGGTAGTAGTGGTGGTGGTAGTAGTGGTGGTGGTAGTAGTGGTGGTGGTAGTAGTGGTGGTAGTAGTGGTGGCGGGTGTGGTGGTGGTAGTGGTGGTAGTGGTGGTGGTGGTAGTGGTGGTGGTGGTAGTGGTGGTAGTGGTGGTGGTGGTAGTGGTGGTAGTAGTGGTAGTGGTGGTGGTGGTAGTGGTGGTAGTAGTGGTGGTGGTGGTGGTAGTGGTGGTGGTGGTGGTAGTGGTAGTGGTGGTAGTGGTGGTAGTGGTGGTAGTGGTGGTGGTTGTAGTGGTAGTGGTGGTAGTAGTGGTAGTGGTGGTGGTGGTAGCAGTGGTGGTAGTGGTGGTGGTAGTGGTAGTAGTAATTGTGGTAGTGGTGGTAGTAGTGGTGGTAGTAGTGGTGGTAGCAGTGGTGGTAGTGGTGGTGGTAGCAGTGGTGGTAGCAGTGGTAGTGGTGGTGGTAGTGGTGGTAGTGGTGGTAGTGGTGGTAGCAGTGGTAGTAGTGGTGGTAGTAGTGGTGGTAGTGGTGGTGGTAGCAGTGGTGGTAGTGGTGGTGGTGGTAGTGTTGGTAGTGGTGGTGGTAGTGGTGGTTGTAGTGGTGGTAGCAGTGGTGGTAGTGGTGGCGGTAGTGGTAGTGGTGGTGGTAGTAGTGGTGGTAGTGGTGATCTTAGTGGTGGTAGTAGTGGTGGTAGTAGTGGTGGTAGTGGTGGTAGTGGTGGTGGTAGTGGTGGTGGTGGTAGTGGTGGTAGTATTGGTGGTAGTGGTGGTAGTGGTAGTAGTGGTGGTAGTAGTGGTAGTGGTGGTAGTGGTGGTAGTAGTGATGGTGGTAGTGGTAGTGGTGGTAGTAGTGGTGGTAGTGGTGGTGGTAGCAGTGGTGGTAGTGGTGGTGGTAGTGGTAGTAGTGGTCGTGGTAGTGGTGGTAGTGGTAGTGGTAGTAGTGGTGGTAGTAGTGGTGGTGGTGGTAGTGGTGGTGGTGGTAGTAGTGGTGGTGGTAGTGGTGGTGGTAGTAGTGGTAGTGGTGGTGGTAGTAGTGGTAGTGGTGGTAGTGGTGGTGGTAGTGGTGGTAGTGGTGGTGGTAGTAGTGGTGGTAGTAGTGGTGGTAGTTGTGGTGGTAGTGGTGGTGGTAGTGGTGGTAGTAGTGGTAGTGGTGGTAGTGGTGGTGGTGGTAGTGGTGGTGGTGGTAGTGGTGGTGGTGGTAGTAGTGGTGGTGCTAGTAGTGGTGGTGCTAGTAGTGGTGCTAGTAGTGGTGCTAGTAGTGGTGGTAGTAGTGGTGCTAGTAGTGGTGGTAGAAGTGGTGGTAGTGGTGTTAGTGTAGTGGTGGTAGTAGTGGTGGTAGTAGTGGTGTTAGTAGTGGTGTTAGTAGTGGTAGTAGTGGTGGTAGTGGTGGTAGTAGTGGTGGTAGTAGTGGTGGTAGTAGTGGTAGTAGTGGTGGTAGTAGTGGTGGTAGTAGTGGTGGTAGTGGTGGTAATAGTGGTGGTAGTAGTGGTGGTAGTGGTGGTAGTGGTGGTGGTAGTGGTAGTAGTGGTGGTAGTAGTGGTGGTAGTAGTGCTGGTAGTAGTGGTAGTAGTGGTGGTAGTAGTGGTGGTAGTGCTGGTGGTAGTAGTGGTAGTAGTGGTGGTAGTAGTGGTGGTAGTAGTGGTGGTGGTAGTGGTAGTAGTGGTGGTAGTGGTGGTGGTAGTGGTGGTAGTGGTGGTAGTGGTGGTAGTAGTGGTGGTAGTGGTGGTAGTGGTGGTAGTGGTGGTGGTAGTGGTAGTGATGGTAGTGGTGGTAGTAGTGGTGGTAGTAGTGGTGGTGGTAGTAGTGGTGGTAGTGGTGGTGGTAGTAGTGGTGGTAGTGGTTGTGGTAGTGGTGGTGGTAGTAGTGGTGATAGTAGTGGTAGTGGTGGTAGTGGTGGTAGTAGTGGTGGTGGTGGTGGTGGTGGTAGTAGTGGTGGTAGTGGTGGTGGTAGTAGTGGTGGTAGTAGTGGTGGTAGTGGTAGTAGTGGTAGTAGTGGTGGTGGTAGTGGTGGTGGTAGTGGTGGTAGCGGTGGTAGTAGTGGTGGTAGTAGTGGTGGTAGTAGTATTGGTAGTGGTGGTGGTAGTGGTGGTAGTAGTGGTGGTAGTAGTGGTGGTAGTGGTGGTGGTAGTGGTGGTGGTAGTGGTGGTAGTGGTGGTAGTGGTGGTAGTAGTGGTAGTGGTGTTAGTAGTGGTGGTAGTATTGGTGGTAGTGGTGGTGGTAGTGGTGGTAGTAGTGGTAGTAGTGGTGGTAGTGGTGGTAGTAGTGGTGGTAGTGGTGGTAGTAGTGGTAGTAGTGGTGGTAGTGGTGGTAGTAGTGATAGTAGTGGTGGTAGTGGTGGTAGTAGTGGTGGTAGTAGTGATAGTAGTGGTGGTAGTGGTGGTAGTGGTGGTAGTAGTGGTGGTAGTAGTGGTGGTAGTCAACAAACTGGTAATAAAAAAAATGTTTACCATCTCTTACTTTAACTTTATAACTTATAAACGAGACTTATTAACATCACTCTCACTAACTTATTAACATCACTATCACTAACTTATTAACATCACTCTCACTAACTTATTAACATCACTATCACTAACTTATTAACATCACTATCACTAACTTATTAACATCACTCTCACTAACTTATTAACATCACTATCACTAACTTATTAACATCACTCTCACTAACTTATTAACATCACTATCACTAACTTATTAACATCACTATCACTAACTTATTAACATCACTATCACTAACTTATTAACATCACTCTCACTAACTTATTAACATCACTCTCACTAACTTATTAACATCACTCTCACTAACTTATTAACATCACTCTCACTAACTTATTAACATCACTCTCACTAACTTATTAACATCACTCTCACTAACTTATTAACATCACTCTCACTAACTTATTAACATCACTCTCACTAACTTATTATCACTCACTATCACTAACTTATTATCACTCTCTATCACTAACTTATTAACATCACTATCACTAACTTATTAACATCACTATCACTAACTTATTAACATCACTATCACTAACTTCTTATCACTCTCTATCACTAACTTATTAACATCATTATCACTAACTTATTAACATCACTATCACTAACTTATTAACATCACTATCACTAACTTATTATCACTCTTTATCACTAACTTATTAACATCACTATCACTAACTTATTAACATCACTATCACTAACTTATTAACATCACTATCACTAACTTATTATCACTCACTATCACTAACTTATTATCACTCTCTATCACTAACTTATTATCACTCTCTATCACTAACTTATTATCACTATCACTAACTTATTAACATCACTATCACTAACTTATTATCACTCACTATCACTAACTTATTAACATCACTATCACTAACTTATTAACATCACTATCACTAACTTATTATCACTCACTATCACTAACTTATTATCACTCTCTATCACTAACTTATTAACATCACTATCACTAACTTATTAACATCACTATCACTAACTTATTAACATCTCTATCACTAACTTATTAACATCACTATCACTAACTTATTAACATCACTATCACTAACTTATTAACATCACTATCACTAACTTATTAACATCACTATCACTAACTTATTAACATCACTCTCACTAACTTATTAACATCACTATCACTAACTTATTAACATCACTATCACTAACTTATTAACATCACTATCACTAACTTATTATCACTCACTATCACTAACTTATTAACATCACTATCACTAACTTATTAACATCACTATCACTAACTTATTATCACTCTCTATCACTAACTTATTAACATCACTATCACTAACTTATTAACATCACTATCACTAACTTATTAACATCACTATCACTAACTTATTATCACTCTCTATCACTAACTTATTATCACTCACTATCACTAACTTATTAACATCACTATCACTAACTTATTAACATCACTATCACTAACTTATTATCACTCACTATCACTAACTTATTATCACTCTCTATCACTAACTTATTAACATCACTATCACTAACTTATTAACATCACTATCACTAACTTATTAACATCTCTATCACTAACTTATTAACATCACTATCACTAACTTATTAACATCACTATCACTAACTTATTAACATCACTATCACTAACTTATTAACATCACTATCACTAACTTATTAACATCACTCTCACTAACTTATTAACATCACTATCACTAACTTATTAACATCACTATCACTAACTTATTAACATCACTATCACTAACTTATTATCACTCACTATCACTAACTTATTAACATCACTATCACTAACTTATTATCACTATCACTAACTTATTATCACTCACTATCACTAACTTATTATCACTCTCTATCACTAACTTATTATCACTCTCACTAACTTATTAACATCACTATCACTAACTTATTAACATCACTATCACTAACTTATTATCACTCACTATCACTAACTTATTATCACTCTCTATCACTAACTTATTAACATCACTATCACTAACTTATTAACATCACTATCACTAACTTATTAACATCACTATCACTAACTTATTAACATCACTATCACTATCTTATCACTCACTATCACTAACTTATTAACATCACTCTCACTAACTTATTAACATCACTCTCACTAACTTATTA
>NC_091371.1:2879064-2889064 GCF_038502225.1 Cherax quadricarinatus | reverse complement strand
TCCCTGGGCGGTTGTTGTCTACCAACCTACTACCACAGGACGGTAGTACCTCCCTGGGCGGTTGTTGTCTACCAACCTACTACCACAGGACGGTAGTACCTCCCTGGGCGGTTGTTGTCTACCAACCTACTACCACAGGACGGTAGTACCTCCCTGGGCGGTTGCTGTCTACCAACCTACTACCACAGGACGGTAGTACCTCCCTGGGCGGTTGTTGTCTACCAACCTACTACCACAGGACGGTAGTACCTCCCTGGGCGGTTGTCTACCAACCTACTACCACAGGACGGTAGTACCTCCCTGGGCGGTTGTTGTCTACCAACCTACTACCACAGGACGGTAGTACCTCCCTGGGCGGTTGTTGTCTACCAACCTACTACCACAGGACGGTAGTACCTCCCTGGGCGGTTGTTGTCTACCAACCTACTACCACAGGACGGTAGTACCTCCCTGGGTGGTTGCTGTCTACCAACCTACTACCACAGGACGGTAGTACCTCCCTGGGTGGTTGCTGTCTACCAACCTACTACCACAGGACGGTAGTACCTCCCTGGGTGGTTGCTGTCTACCAACCTACTACCACAGGACGGTAGTACCTCCCTGGGTGGTTGCTGTCTACCAACCTACTACCACAGGACGGTAGTACCTCCCTGGGCGGTTGCTGTCTACCAACCTACTACCACAGGACGGTAGTACCTCCCTGGGTGGTTGCTGTCTACCAACCTACTACCACAGGACGATAGTACCTCCCTGGGTGGTTGCTGTCTACCAACCTACTACCATAGGACTGTAGTATCTCCCTGGGCGGTTGCTGTCTACCAACCTACTACCACAGGACGGTAGTACCTCCCTGAGTGGTTGCTGTCTACCAACCTACTACCACAGGACGGTAGTACCTCCCTGGGTGGTTTCTGTCTACCAACCTACTACCACAGGACGGTAGTACCTCCCTGGGCGGTTGCTGTCTACCAACCTACTACCACAGGACGGTAGTACCTCCCTGGGTGGTTGCTGTCTACCAACCTACTACCACAGGACGGTAGTACCTCCCTGGGTGGTTGTCTACCAACCTACTACCACAGGACGGTAGTACCTCCCTGGGTGGTTGCTGTCTACCAACCTACTACCACAGGACGGTAGTACCTCCCTGGGTGGTTGCTGTCTACCAACCTACTACCACAGGACGGTAGTACCTCCCTGGGTGGTTGCTGTCTACCAACCTACTACCACAGGACGGTAGTACCTCCCTGGGTGGTTGCTGTCTACCAACCTACTACCACAGGACGGTAGTACCTCCCTGGGTGGTTGCTGTCTACCAACCTACTACCACAGGACGGTAGTACCTCCCTGGGTGGTTGCTGTCTACCAACCTCCTACCACAGGACGGTAGTACCTCCCTGGGTGGTTGCTGTCTACCAACCTCCTACCACAGGACGGTAGTACCTCCCTGGGTGGTTGCTGTCTACCAACCTACTACCTAAAAAATAAAGATATTACATATTATGTTTAGAAAATGGTTTGGTAACGGGCAATACTAACTTTAAGATAAGCAGGATAAACACTTGAAATATGATATAGAGCGTAATGACAACAGTTTGTTAAATTAACTATTCAGAGACAAAATGTTGAAGACTTAAGGACGAACATGTTTATAGTGGCGCGACAGATTTATCAGATCATTGTTTAATGGCACCCATAGTAAGAGAATTGTTACCAGTGGGTAAGAGCGAAGTGAAAGTGAATATATAGGAAACAGTTAGGAAAAGACAAACTGTTGGGAGAAAGGTTGGTTAGGGAGAGTACAGGTAATGAAGAAAGGGTCCAAGAGGAATGGAATATATTTAAGAATGTAGTATTAGAGTATACAATAGACGTTTGTGGGTATAGGAGGGTGGGTGCAGGTTGGAAGAGGAGAGAGTGGTGGAATGATGAGGTAAATAAGGTGGTGTGTGAGAAAAAGCTAACATACGATACGTTTTCACGATGTGGAAGTGATATAGGGAGGGAGGAGTATGCAGAGAATAAAGAGAGATATTAAAAGTGGTGACAAAGTGCAAGAGGAGAGCCAGTGAGAGTATGGGTGAGGTTTTAATATAATAAATTGCTGAAAATCGGAAAAAGGTTCGGAGAGAAATCAGTGAACTGAGAAAGGTGGGGGAGCAGAGGAATAGATTTTACGGGTAAAAACAAAGGAGAGGAGACCTAAGATAGGGAAGTAAATTATTATTATAATCAAGGGGAAGCGCTAAACCCGTAGGATTATGCAGCTAGGGAAGTAAAGATATTGGAAAGATAGAGGAAATATTTTGAGTACTTTATTGATGATGTTAAGTAGTGATTTCTGGCATCGGACAGGAAGTTATAACGTCTTATAGATGGGATCAACACAGAAATGTTAAAACCAGATTCACACAGTTTTGGATATGTTGACGTATTTGTTAAAATAAGTGACGGGTGTGACGGGACCGGCAGACAGTATGATCAAGATATAAAAGAACGTCTAAAAACTATACGGAAATATAACAATACACAAATAACCCACACATAGGAGAAATAAAGTTGACAACGTTTCGGTCCGACTTGGAACATTAACTAGTGACTAGTTAATGGTTCAAGTCGGACCGAAACGTCGTCATAAGGTTATTTTTCCTATGTGTGGGTTATTTGTGTATTGTTCCAATCACGGGGAATAAAGTATATAATAGAGTAATTAGAGATAATTGAGAGAGAGAGAGAGAGAGAGAGAGAGAGAGAGAGAGAGAGAGAGAGAGAGAGAGAGAGAGTGTTTAGGGCTGTTGATGAACTATTAAGATTTAGGAAGAGCAGATGTGTAGACTAAGTATTTACACTGAAGCACACAGGTGAAATTACTGTCGCATTTCTGGATTTAGTAACAACAAACAACAGAGTGCACAGGGAAGCAATGTGACATATCTTGCACATGTACGAAACAGGTGACAGGTTACTAAAAGCAGTAGAGATATTATGAGGGTAGCGAAGTTCATGTTAGCGTGTACTGAAGAGAATATAGAGGATTATCTCCCAGTAAAAATATATAGGCCTTTAGACAGGGATTTGTGATGTCATCGTGATTAACATATTTGTCAGTGAGGCTGTCAAATTACAGTAATGTTAAGGTAATGGGGAGAGATATGGGAGTAAATAAATAACGAATTTGATACAAAGTGGGAGGAGGCATTCTTGGCATTTGGGAATATAGAAAAAGGGAGGGGGAGAGAATAAAATAGAAAATTGTGCAATAAGAGAGTGGATATCATATTGGAAGGAGGGAGTATGGAGAAAGTAAATGTGTTCCTATGTTTGGTAGTGGATGGATATATGAAAAAGGGGGGAGGGGGGGAAGGTGGGTGAGTGTTGACGTATTTGTGGAGACAAAGACCCTTATCCCTGGAGACGAAGGGGGTAAGGAATGTACCAGAGTATAATGGTACCTACACTGTTTAAATATTGCAGCGAGGAGGAGGAGGCTGGAGGCACTGGAGATGTGTTTGAGAGCTGCGTTGTATGGCTGTAGTTCATAGCAAGGTGTGGAGATAATAAAAATATGTGTAATTCAGAGGGCCGAGAAGTGGTTCTTGAGGTGGTTTAAACATTTAGCGAGGCTGTAGCAAAATAGAATGACAAGGAGGGGCTTGAGCTCGAGTTCGTCACGGCCACGCTAGCTGGAGATTCGTCTGTAAAAACTTGCATTTGTGGTCACAGTGGTGCCTATGCTAACCTTCTTATGGTGTATAAATATTCCTAGATGGATGAATCTTATTGTAACCACCTGTCCAGTGGCTAACGCGTCGGTCTGGAGTTTTATGGCTCTGATCGCGGGTTCTAACCCCGCCCGTGGTATGGTTTGTTAACAAGCGTGTCATTACGATTTCGTGAGTCAGGGTGTATAAACCTACGGTAGAATGAATCGTAACAGAAAAGGCTGGAGGAAGGTGGTAAGGTAGATTTTGAGTGCTAGGACTTGAAAATCCAATAGCATTGTGAGAGCACATTACATCGAAGTGGAGGCAAGTAACTGTTATGAACAGACGTGCTGTTGGAGTGTGAGAAAGGTAGCATTTATGAAAGGTTATCAGGAAATCGGTTAGCTCGACTTAAGTTTTAGACGTTGTAGTTACAGCGTCTGCACTCTGTAGGAGGAATGGGGATGTTGCAGTACGAAGGATTATCTGAACCGTAATGATAACACGCATCTGAATGAGTGACGGTGAATGTGTTTACTTGTTTTTAGGTCACTTCCACCTGTGTGTAATACTGCTGTGTAAAATACGTACACACACACACACACACACACACACACACACACACACACACACACACACACACACACACACACACACACACACACACAGTTCCACACAAGAGATTGGTGCAAAAACTGGAGGACCAAGTAGGGATAACAGGGAAGGCACTACAATGGATCAGGGAATACTTGTCAGGAAGACAGCAGCGAGTCATGGTACGTGGCGAGGTGTCAGAGTGGGCACCTGTGACCAGCGGGGTCCCGCAGGGGTCAGTCCTAGGACCAGTGCTGTTTCTGGTATTTGTGAACGACATGACGGAAGGAATAGACTCTGAGGTGTCCCTGTTTGCAGATGACGTGAAGTTGATGAGCAGAATTCACTCGATCGAAGACCAGGCAGAACTACAAAGGGATCTGGACAGGCTGCAGACCTGGTCCAGCAATTGGCTCCTGGAGTTCAATCCCACCAAGTGCAAAGTCATGAAGATTGGGGAAGGGCAAAGAAGGCCGCAGACGGAGTACAGTCTAGGGGGTCAGAGACTACAAACCTCACTCAAGGAAAAAGATCTTGGGGTGAGTATAACACCAGGTACATCTCCTGAAGCGCACATCAACCAAATAACTGCTGCAGCATATGGGCACCTAGCAAACCTCAGAACAGCATTCCGACATCTTAATAAGGAATCATTCAGGACCCTGTACACCGTGTACGTTAGGCCCATATTGGAGTATGCGGCACCAGTTTGGAACCCACACCTAGCCAAGCACGTGAAGAAACTAGAGAAAGTGCAAAGGTTTGCAACAAGACTAGTCCCAGAGCTAAGAGATATGTCCTACGAGGAGAGGTTAAGGGAAATCAACCTGACGACACTGGAGGACAGGAGAGATAGGGGGGACATGATAACGACATACAAAATACTGAGAGGAATTGACAAGGTGGACAAAGACAGGATGTTCCAGAGATTGGACACAGTAACAAGGGGACACAGTTGGAAGCTGAAGACACAGATGAATCTCAGGGATGTTAGGAAGTATTTCTTCAGCCACAGAGTAGTCAGTAAGTGGAATAGTTTGGGAAGCGATGTAGTGGAGGCAGGATCCATACATAGCTTTAAGCAGAGGTATGATAAAGCTCACGGCTCAGGGAGAGTGACCTAGTAGCGATCAGTGAAGAGGCGGGGCCAGGAGCTCGGACTCGACCCCCGCAACCTCAACTAGGTGAGTACAACTAGGTGAGTACACACACACACACACACACACACACACACACTATGTTAGTAAAGAACAAAAATGTACAATACCGTGACTGGAACAATACAGAAATAACCCGCACATAGGAGAGAGGAGCTTACGACGACGTTTCGATCCGACTTGGACCATTTACAAAGTCACATTGTTGTGACTTTGTAAATGGTCCAAGTCGGACCGAAACGTCGTCGTAAGCTCCTCTCTCCTATATACGGGTTATTTGTATACAGTATGTTAGTAGACAGCAAGCACCCAGGAAAGTACTACTGCTCAGACGTATTAGTGAGAAACGGAAACTTCAGTATTTAATTAACACTCAAGCAGGATTACTGGTCGTTCCTTCGTCTAATATACACTCATGATAACGGCTTAGCCGTACAACTTTTTTTTTAAGTCTATCATGCATTACATATTTGTAGATAAATGGTTCAGAGAACCGACATGTTGATAAATTAGACACATGTGCAACTCTTGGGTATCTTTATCTTTAAGAGTTGCACATGTGTCTAATTTATCAACATGCATTACATATATGTGAACGTGTATGTGTTTGTGTAGGGTAAAAAGTCTCTGTGACCAGGAGGCCTGGTCACAGACCGGGCCGCGGGGGCGTTGACCCCCGGAACTCTCTCCAGGTAAACTTATGGTTTGACTGGCGGTGTGGGAATTTGCTGGCTGTATTTCGCAGTCTTATTGCTGTATATCCCTCTCCTGGAGGTTTATCTTTGGGCCTAAACTAGAATTTAGTTTTGATTCCTGCCTATTTCGGCCTAATTTCTCTTTCTCTACATTCATTCTTTACCAGTGTATCTTCATTCCTCTCTGAGTTCCGCCTGTCTTCGTAGATACAATTTGCCCTTAAGAAGCTTACGTGTTAAGCATGTAACATATTCTTACGATTAGATAAAATCTTATGATTAGATAAAATCTAATCGTAAGAATAAGATTTTATCTAATCGTAAGAATATGTTACTTGTTTAACAGGTAAATTTCTTAAGGCCAAATCAAATGGATGGAGAGTTAACAGCAAAATTCACGTCAAGGTCAAACAGAAGTGTAACCTACGTCTGTTTGATCCCCAAGACGTGTTGGTGTTGTCTGTCCAATTGTGACTGACAACCAGAGGGATTATTATTATTATTATTATTATTATTATTATTATTTTATTATAGTCTACAGAAGCACTGGATCATCATCTAGCCATCTTGACGAGGAACAATCCTCTCACAGTCATATGCTGGATTCCCGCGGAGCAGCAACATTACTGGTGAGAAAGTCAACTGGTCCAGCACATCTGGCCTCAAGTCTACTCTAGCTGGAAGCTGCACTACCGACTTTGCTACTTGGATGTCCAGTCACCCTTGACAGCTGCTGGCAGTGATCATCGCAGCTGCATCTCGCTTCTTAACCCCCCCCCCTTCCTTTCCACCATCCTCCTCCTCCGTCTGTCAGTTATTACTCCCGTAACACCGTCTTCAGTAGAATTGACGGGTGACTTTCCTGTTAATCTTAATGACTTTGTGATTTTGTTTGCTCTCGTTATTCATTCATTTCATCATTTGTGACGAAGCCTGGTCACAGACCGGGGCGCGGGGGCGTTGATCCCCGTAAACCTCTCCAGGTATACTCTAGATATACTCCAGGTATAATAGAAGCTGTATTAATTTATTTTTATTATTTATTCCGTTATTTATGACCTATTCTTGGTTTTCTATTACTCTGAACAGTGAGGTGACACCACTGACAGTTTGTACACACATTCTCATGACTAATTTTTTTAAGAATTTCTTAATAATTCTTGTCCTTGAAGTGTTTTCTCTTAAATTTGATGGCTGTACAGGTTCGAATCCTTCCGCCCGTAAGCAGAGTCACGTAGATAACAAATGCCGGGAGCGAGGAGCAATTAACACCTTCAGTGTCTTTGCTATAGAGAAATGGAGATATTAGTTTGGTTATTTGGATGTGGGTTGGTGTAATGTGGGAAAAAATAATTATGTTATGAATCAGGACTAACTGGAGGTTCTAGCGCTGAGACTAAGCTAAGAGGAGAAAGAGAATGTCAGTGGTAAGGAGCTAATGGAGGTTAAATTGGTTGTATCTGAGCGAACTTGGTCTAAAGGAATAGCAGCAATATTAAAATATAAAGGAAGTGAAGGAGTGAAGGAAAGAGGTAATGATAGAAGTGTGTAATTTCAAGAACTGGATTAGAATAAAGGCGGAATGTTAGAAGTGGGTTATAGGAAATGTAAAAGAACCTGGGAAACAGAAGAGTGTAGGAAACAGGGAAGGAAATGTGTTAGATAGTTTGGTGGAGGAACTAGGAATGCAGGATTTTTTTAATGTGTATTAACTGATAAAGAAAGGAAGACAGGGATTTCTTGCAACAGAAAGGAGGGAATAAGATCCGGTAGGAGTAGGGGTAAGAAAAGTGAGTTTAGGGAAAGTGAAAGAGATAGTGGGTAGAATGATAGGAGGACAAACAGATGGGAAAGACGGGAGTAAGACAGCGGGTGAGGATACGGTTCAGGAGGATAAAGACACAAAGCCGGAGAGAGAGCAGGTATAGTTCTGTCGTATAAGAACCAGGAAAACAAAGTATAACAATTATAGGGAAAAAGCCTATTGAGTATACCAAGTGGTAGACCTTAATGACAACAGTTTGTTGGACTATGTATTGGGGGATAAAAGGTTAATGGATAGATTTCTGGCTGTGCATCTTTTAAGATATATCAGATCATTTAGTGGTAGAGTTAGAGGTAGATGGGGTACAAGGAGTATAGCATCAGAGAGTGAGACCTGAGGGTTTGTAAACTAAAATGTAGGTAGAGTAAGATATAAACAATTGTGAGAAAGATGGGCTAGTGAGAATATAGGTAATGAAGCTGAAGAGGTATGAGGTACATTTAAAAATGCAGTGTTAGAGTGTGCGGCGGAAGTTTGTGGATATAGGTGGGTGGGTGAGGGAGGGAAGAGGAGTGATTAGTGGAATGATTAAGTAAAGAGAGCGGTAAGAGAAAAAGTTAGCGTATTAGAGGTTTTTAGAAGCAGAAGTGATATAAGGAGGGTGGAGTATATGAAGAAGTAAAGAGTGGTGAGAGACTGTAAAAAGAGAGCAAATGAAAGTGTTGGAAATTCTGTCAACAAATTTTACTGAGAATTAGAAAAAGTTTTCTAGCGAGATTAATAGGTCGAGAAAACCTGGGTAACGAGTAGATTTAACAGTTAAAAGCAGAAGAAAGGAGCTACCAGATGTGAAGTTGGAGGTATTGGGAAGATGGAGTAAATATTTTGAGTTGTTAAATGTTGATGAAGAGAGGGAAGCTGTGGTTTCATGCATTGGCCAGGGAGGTATAACTTATTTTAGGAGTGAGGAAGAGCCAGACGTGCGAGTGGGGAAGGTGCTTGAAGCTGTGAGTAAAATGAAAGAGGGTAAAGCAGCTGGGATTTACGGGATTAAGACTGAAATTATAAAAGCAGGTGGGGATATAATATTGGATATATGTTTGAAAGAAGGGAAGGCACTTAGGGATTGGTAGAGAACATGCATGATTCCTTTGTATGAAGGCAAAGGGGACAAAAGAGAGTAAGAATTATAGGGGAACAAATCTGTTGATTATACCAGGTAAATTGTATGGTAGAGTTATTATTGAAAGAATTAAGGGTAAGACAGAGAGAAGGATCGCAGATAAATAGGTTGTAGGAAGGTAGAAGTTGTATAGATCGAATAATTTTCGCTGCATTTTTGGATTTTCAAAATGCATATGATCGAGTGGATAGGAGAACAATGTGGCAGATGTTGCAAGTGGTGGTAACATACTGAAAGCAGTTAAGAGCTTTTACAAGGACAGCGAGGCTCAGATTATCGTATGTAGGAGAAAGATTATTTCCCAGTAAAAGTAGGTTTTAGACAGGGATACTTGAATGCCACCATGGTCATTTAACATATTTGTTAATGGGGATATACCATCAGTGAATGCAAAGGTGCAGGAAAGAGGTGTGGGATTTTAATATATAGAAATTAATACAAAGTGGGAGTTGTCACAGCTGCTTTATGCTGATGACACTGTACTGTTGGGAGAGTCTGAAGAGAAGTTGTAGAGGTTAGTTGACAAATTTGGGAGGGTATGTAAAAGAATGAAATTAAAAGTGAACACAAGAAAAACATGGCGATGAGCGTAACAAAATTTAGGTTATGAAAGATTGGATATCAAATGAGAAGGGAGTATGGAGGAAGTGAATGTGTTCAGATATTTGGGAGTGGACTTGCCACCAGATGGGTCTATAAAAGACGAGATGAACCAGAGAATTGACGAGGGGAAAGATGTGATAGTGCAATGCTGCATCTGTGAAAATGGAACGTTTTCCATAGACCGAAAGGGAAATATGAGAGAGCATAGTGGTACCAACATTCTTATATAGGTGTGAAGTATGGTTTGTGAATATTAGGAATGTGCTGTCAGTGAAATATTTCAATATTATGCTTCATAG
>NC_091371.1:2776564-2874064 GCF_038502225.1 Cherax quadricarinatus | reverse complement strand
ATATTCTCACTATTTAATATTCTCACTATTTAATATTCTCACTATTTAATATTCTCACTATTTAATATTCTCACTATTCAACATTCTCACTATTCAACATTCTCACTATTTAATATTCTCACTATTTAATATTCTCACTATTTAATATTCTCACTACTTAATATTCTCACTATTTAATATTCTCACTATTTAATATTCTCACTATTTAATATTCTCACTATTTAATATTCTCACTACTTCATATTCTCACTATTTAATATTCTCACTATTTAATATTCTCACTATTCAATATTCTCACTATTCAACATTCTCACTATTTAATATTCTCACTATTTAATATTCTCACTATTTAACATTCTCACTATTTAATATTCTCACTATTTAATATTCTCACTACTTCATATTCTCACTATTTAATATTCTCACTATTTAATATTCTCACTATTCAATATTCTCACTATTCAACATTCTCACTATTCAACATTCTCACTATTTAATATTCTCACTATTTAATATTCTCACTATTTAATATTCTCACTATTCAATATTCTCACTATTCAACATTCTCACTATTCAACATTCTCACTATTTAATATTCTCACTATTTAATATTCTCACTATTTAATATTCTCACTATTTAACATTCTCACTATTTAATATTCTCACTATTTAATATTCTCACTACTTCATATTCTCACTATTTAATATTCTCACTATTTAATATTCTCACTATTCAATATTCTCACTATTCAACATTCTCACTATTCAACATTCTCACTATTTAATATTCTCACTATTTAATATTCTCACTATTTAATATTCTCACTATTCAATATTCTCACTATTCAACATTCTCACTATTCAACATTCTCACTATTCAACATTCTCACTATTTAATATTCTCACTATTTAATATTCTATTTAATATTCTCACTATTCAATATTCTCACTATTCAACATTCTCACTATTTAATATTCTCACTATTTAATATTCTCACTATTTAACATTCTCACTATTTAATATTCTCACTATTTAATATTCTCACTACTTCATATTCTCACTATTTAATATTCTCACTATTTAATATTCTCACTATTCAATATTCTCACTATTCAACATTCTCACTATTCAACATTCTCACTATTTAATATTCTCACTATTTAATATTCTCACTATTTAATATTCTCACTATTCAACATTCTCACTATTCAACATTCTCACTATTCAACATTCTCACTATTTAATATTCTCACTATTTAATATTCTCACTATTTAATATTCTCACTATTTAATATTCTCACTATTTAATATTCTCACTACTTCATATTCTCACTATTTAATATTCTCACTATTTAATATTCTCACTATTCAATATTCTCACTATTCAACATTCTCACTATTCAACATTCTCACTATTTAATATTCTCACTATTTAATATTCTCACTATTTAATATTCTCACTATTCAATATTCTCACTATTCAATGTTCTCACTATTCAACATTCTCACTATTCAACATTCTCACTATTTAATATTCTCACTATTTAATATTCTCACTATTTAATATTCTCACTATTCAATATTCTCACTATTCAACATTCTCACTATTTAATATTCTCACTATTTAATATTCTCACTATTTAATATTCTCACTATTTAATATTCTCACTATTTAATATTCTCACTATTCAACATTCTCACTATTTAATATTCTCACTATTCAATATTCTCACTATTCAACATTCTCACTATTCAACATTCTCACTATTTAATATTCTCACTATTTAATATTCTCACTATTTAATATTCTCACTATTCAATATTCTCACTATTCAACATTCTCACTATTCAACATTCTCACTATTTAATATTCTCACTATTTAATATTCTCACTATTTAATATTCTCACTATTTAACATTCTCACTATTTAATATTCTCACTATTTAATATTCTCACTACTTCATATTCTCACTATTTAATATTCTCACTATTTAATATTCTCACTATTCAATATTCTCACTATTCAACATTCTCACTATTCAACATTCTCACTATTTAATATTCTCACTATTTAATATTCTCACTATTTAATATTCTCACTATTCAATATTCTCACTATTCAACATTCTCACTATTCAACATTCTCACTATTTAATATTCTCACTATTTAATATTCTCACTATTTAATATTCTCACTATTCAATATTCTCACTATTCAACATTCTCACTATTTAATATTCTCACTATTTAATATTCTCACTATTTAATATTCTCACTATTTAATATTCTCACTATTTAATATTCTCACTATTTAATATTCTCACTATTCAACATTCTCACTATTTAATATTCATTGAAAATCTTTCATTTAATTTTTTTTAAATTAGCAATTTTTTTATTTATTTTTTCCTTATTTGTCCATTTCTTACTACGAACTTTCTACTTCCATCCATCTATCCTTCCATCCATCTATCCTACCATCCATCTATCCTACCATCCATCTATCCTACCATCCATCTATCCTACCATCCATCTATCCTTCCATCCATCTATCCTTCCATCCATCTATCCTTCCATCCATCGCTCTTCCTGTTCTTCTATTCAAACTAGTTTAATGTACCACTTCCCTCGTGTCTCCTTCACCCTTTCCTTCATGCTCCTTTCTTCTCCCTTTCCTTCATGCTCCTTTCTTCTCCCTTTCCTTCATGCTTCTTTCTTCACCCTTTCCTTGATGCTTCTTTCTTCACCCTTTCCTTCATGCTTCTTTCTTCACCCTTTCCTTCATGCTTCTTTCTTCACCCTTTCCTTCATGCTTCTTTCTTCACCCTTTCCTTCATGCTTCTTTCTTCACCCTTTCCTTCATTCTCTTTCTTACTTTCCCACTGCTTTCATTAACTTTCCTCTTCCATCACTCTCTAATTTGCTCCCTCCCTCCCTCCTCCCCCTCCTCCACAATCATCCCCATTTACCTACTCCCTACCCACCTATCACCCCCTCCTCCTCCCATTTCTCACTCCTCTCCCATCCCCTCCCTCCCATTTTCACTCCCACCCATCAACGCAGCACCTCCCAATTACCTCCACTCTGGAGTGATGGAGTCTTGCAACACTTGCCTGGGAACTATCTCTCCATCTATCTATCTATCGCTACCCCTGACGAAACTATACATTCCTCCCTTTCTAACTCTCTCTTCTCTTCTCTCCCTTTTTTGAGGCTGGACTGTCACACACCCTCCCAATTTCACGCTTCGCCTCCCCTCACTCCGTTTCCCCCTCCCTCCCTCTCTTTCCCTCCCTCTCTCTCTCTCTCCCCCCTCTCTCTCTCTCCTGTTTCTTCTTTCGTTCTCTCGCCTCTCTGATTTTCCTCTCGTGTCTCCACTGTTGTTTCACTCCCTTCTCTCTTTTCTCTATTTCTTTCTTTTCCCTCTCTTCTCTGCCTGTTATGTACTGTTTCTTCTCACTTATTTCTCATTTACTCCTATTCTTTTTCGTTGTGTCTACTCTATTTTTCTTGTCACATCTCTCTCACCGCTCTCCTCACCATAATTAAGTTTATTCAAGTATACACAAATACAGTTACATAGAATCATCATATATAGCAGCATACTTCGCTCTTTTTTCCTCTCTCTCTCTCTCTCTCCCTCTCTCTTCCACCCCCCTCTCTCTCTCCCACCTCCCTCTCTCTCTCTCTTTCTCGTGTATCACTGGACAGGCAAATTTCCACAACATTTGTCCTACGAACGGCCAGATTACGAGTGCTCAATTTCACACGAACGTCCATCTGCCATTGAGTGCTGGCCGGTGATGTGTGCCGAGTGGGGGGTAGGAGGGGGGTAGGAGGGGGGTAGGAGGGGGGTAGGGGGCGGCTGGTGATGTGTTCTGGTGGGTGGAGGCGGTAGTGTGGAGGAGGTGGAGAGGGGATAGGAGGGGATGGAAGGGGAGGGGAGGGGGACGGAGGGCGACAATAAACAGATTGACGGGTTACGCAGCCAAATCGAATGTGGATTAGCGACCCGGATTACTGTGCTGTAAATTATGTTTACGTGACAATGGGGTGATTTGTTGGCAGTGTAGTGTGTGTGTGTGTGTGTGTGTGTGTGTGTGTAATTTATATATATATATATATATATATATATATATATATATATATATATATATATATATATATATATATATATATATAATTATTTTTTTTATTATCACACTGGCCGATTCCCACCAAGGCAGGGTGGCCCGAAAAAGAAAAACTTTCACCATCATTCACTCCATCACTGTCTTGCCAGAAGGGTGCTTTACACTACAGTTTTTAAACTGCAACATTAACACCCCTCCTTCAGAGTGCAGGCACTGTACTTCCCATCTCCAGGACTCAAGTCCGGCCTGCCGGTTTCCCTGAATCCCTTCATAAATGTTACTTTGCTCACACTCCAACAACACGTCAAGTATTAAAAACCATTTGTCTCCATTCACTCCTATCAAACACGTTCACGCATGCCTGCTGGAAGTCAAAGCCCCTCTCACACAAAACCTCCTTTACCCCCTCCCTCCAACCCTTCCTAGGCCGACCTCTACCCCGCCTTCCTTCCACTACAGACTGATACACTCTTGAAGTCATTCTGTTTCGCTCCATTCTCTCTACATGTCCGAACCACCTCAACAACCCTTCCTCAGCCCTCTGGACAACAGTTTTGGTAATCCCGCACCTCCTCCTAACTTCCAAACTACGAATTCTCTGCATTATATTCACACCACACATTGCCCTCAGACATGACATCTCCACTGCCTCCAGCCTTCTCCTCGCTGCAACATTCATCACCCACGCTTCACACCCATATAAGAGCGTTGGTAAAACTATACTCTCATACATTCCACTCTTTGCCTCCAAGGACAAAGTTCTTTGTCTCCACAGACTCCTAAGTGCACCACTCACTCTTTTTCCCTCATCAATTCTATGATTCACCTCATCTTTCATAGACCCATCCGCTGACACGTCCACTCCCAAATATCTGAATACGTTCACCTCCTCCATACTCTCTCCCTCCAATCTGATATTCAATCTTTCATCACCTAATCTTTTTGTTATCCTCATAACCTTACTCTTTCCTGTATTCACCTTTAATTTTCTTCTTTTGCACACCCTACCAAATTCATCCACCAATCTCTGCTGCTTCTCTTCAGAATCTCCCAAGAGCACAGTGTCATCAGCAAAGAGCAGCTGTGACAACTCCCACTTTGTGTGTGATTCTTTATCTTTTAACTCCACGCCTCTTGCCAAGACCCTCGCATTTACTTCTCTTACAACCCCATCTATAAATATATTAAACAACCACGGTGACATCACACATCTTTGTCTAAGGCCTACTTTTACTGGGAAAAAATTTCCCTCTTTCCTACATACTCTAACTTGAGCCTCACTATCCTCGTAAAAACTCTTCACTGCTTTCAGTAACCTACCTCCTACACCATACACTTGCAACATCTGCCACATTGCCCCCCTATCCACCCTGTCATACGCCTTTTCCAAATCCATAAATGCCACAAAGACCTCTTTAGCCTTATCTAAATACTGTTCACTTATATGTTTCACTGTAAACACCTGGTCCACACACCCTCTACCTTTCCTAAAGCCTCCTTGTTCATCTGCTATCCTATTCTCCGTCTTACTCTTAATTCTTTCAGTTATAAAACTCTACCATACACTTTACCAGGTACACTCAACAGACTTATTCCCCTATAATTTTTGCACTCTCTTTTATCCCCTTTGCCTTTATACAAAGGAACTATGCATGCTCTCTGCCAATCCCTAGGTACCTTACCCTCTTCCATACATTTATTAAATAATTGCACCAACCACTCCAAAACTATATCCCCACCTGCTTTTAACATTTCTATCTTTATCCCATCAATCCCGGCTGCCTTACCCCCTTTCATTTTACCTACTGCCTCACGAACTTCCCCCACACTCACAACTGGCTCTTCCTCACTCCTACAAGATGTTATTCCTCCTTGCCCTATACACGAAATCACAGCTTCCCTATCTTCATCAACATTTAACAATTCCTCAAAATATTCCCTCCATCTTCCCAATACCTCTAACTCTCCATTTAATAACTCTCCTCTCCTATTTTTAACTGACAAATCCATTTGTTCTCTAGGCTTTCTTAACTTGTTAATCTCACTCATATATATATATATATATATATATATATATATATATATATACATTATATATAAATATATATATATATATACATATATATATATATATATATATGCATGCAGAACAACCATTGTAAAAAAAATAGTGAATTCCAAGAGCTTTCGTGACTTCTCACATTATCAAGGAATTGTCAAATTAATAGGTTAACAGGAAGACACATAAGGACGAGACTACACCTCGCTGCCACCCACAACACCACCTGACTTTTTATGATGATGTAGGTAGGTAGTTAGTGATCCCTGAAACACACCTTTTATTCTGCCCATATTGTTTTATGTACCTTGAATTCTTCCCAAATTTTATTAATTATAAATTAATCTAATTTATTTAGACCATATTGTGATATCACCTATTTACTGCGATCTCATTGCATATATATATATATATATATATATATATATATATATATATATATATATATATATATATATATATATATATATATATATATATATATATAAAGAACATAAGAAAGAAGGAACACTGCAACAGGCCTGACCCATGCGGAGCAGGTCCATGTCCCCCCACCCGTATTAGACCAATGACCCACCCCCCGGATTATCCCAATGACCCACCCAGTCTGGTCACCTCCACTCAAGGAAGGAGCACGGCACCAGACCCAGCAGCACAAGCTAGTCAGGTCCAACTCACACCCACTCATGTATTTATCTAACCTATTTTTAAAACTACACAACGTTTCAGCCTCAATAACTGTACTCGGGAGTTTGTTCCACTCATCCACAACTCTATTACCAAACCAGTGCTTTCCTATATCCTTCCTGAATCTGAATTTTTCCAACTTGAAACCATTGCTGCGAGTCCTGTCTTGGCTGGAAATTTTCAGCAAGCTATTTACATCCCCTTCATTTATTCCTGTTTTCCATTTATACACCTCGATCATATCCCCCCTAATTCTACGTCTTTCGAGAGAGTGCAGATTCAGGGCCCTCAGTCTATCCTCATATGGAAGATTTCTGATACATGGGATCATCTTTGTCATCCTCCTCTGTACGTTTTCCAGAGCATTTATATCCATTCTGTAATACGGTGACCAGAACTGTGCAGCATAGTCTAAATGAGGCCTAACCAAGGATATATATATATATATATATATATATATATATATATATATATATATATATATATATATATATATATATATATATCGTGCAGAATAAGTATAACTTACGATTTGGGCTTAATTAGGAACGTACTTCTTGCCGAATAGGACAAGCGAAAATTTGTGTATGCAATATTTTCGCAAAAATCATTCTGAATCTAACGAAAAAAATATATTTCATTGTGTTTATTAAATTATTGTAAACTTTTATAATATATATTTAGTTGGATTATGGTAAATTAAATTGTGCTTGTTATAATCAGGTTAGGTAAATTTCCTAAGGTTCTTTTGATACAAAATCGTTAATTTTTAAATTAACATAAATAAAAAAATATATATCTTTAAATGTAAGAGAGAAAATATTAGAAAGGACGTAATTTTAAATGAGTTCTTGCTAATTGACCAGTTTTACCTATTCGGCGCGACAATATATTTACATATATATATATTTATTCACTGCCGACTCATCCATTATCAAATATGTAAATACATTCAATACATTCATTCTCCCTTCATCCAATCTCCATTTCATTTATTCAGTTTATTGTTGCTTAGCTTTTTGGTTACACTCATTACCCTGTTTTTATTCTGTGTTCACATTAAATCTCCCTCTTTACATTCTCCCCCAGTTGACTCCACCAACCTTTGCACCTTGTCTTCAGAATCTTCCAAAAGAATGGCGGCTCGTATAACTAAAACCCGCTTCAGGAAACACTTGTCCTGTTTCCTGACAAACATTACCTAACCTAACCTAAAAGAAGTGTGTCATCAGCAAACAGCAACAGTGAGAACTTTCATTTTGTATCAGATTCATAATCCTTTCATCACTTTGACAATCCAGTCTAGGAGAATATCCAAGAATCATGTTGACATTGCATCCTGTGGTTGGCTCGTTTTTACTGAAAAAATGGTCAATACACAATAAATCCGAACATTGAATAAACTTATGGCGACGTTTCTAGATAATGGTCCAAGTCCGACCGAAACGTCATCGAAACGTCATAAGCTTTATTCTACATGCGGATTATTTGTATATTGTTCCAGTCACGGTATTATGCCGTTTTATTCTTTAAAGCTGGTCTCTCTCTCTCTCTCTCTCTCTCCCTCTCTCTCTCTCTCTCTCTCTCTCTCTACATACCTAGCCAGAGTCTATCCTCGTCAAAGCTCTTTACTGTTTTCAGTAACTTCAGTTATCTACCAATTATTCCATACACTTTCAACTTCGTTCTCCTGTCCACCCTATCACATTCCTTTTTCCAAATCCCTAAATGCACTAAAAATGGATCTTACCTTTTAAAACCTCTATACATTGTTCACTTGCTTCACTGTAATCACGTACTCTACAAATTCAGTAACTTTCCTAACAAAGGAAATGTTAAAAGGAACATTAATAGAGAGATTACAAAAAGTTCTTAATCTGACCCCATTGAACACTGTAACGTATTTAACAGCATTACAGTCATGTATTCAATTTCTTTACATAGCTAGTCTTCCCGGAGATACACTCGAAAAAAATACCGTTACCACTAAAAACAGTGGTGATTATTGGGTTGCAATCTCACCATTTATCAGTACATTCATCTATGTGCAGCAGAATGTGAATGCAATCACAAGACTTAAGATATTTCCCATTTCCAGTAAGGTTTGCTAGGAGGTGCCTCGTGCTGGCTGACTGACTCCACACACCAATGTATAATATTCCAGTGAATGGCCCTATCTCTGTCCACGCACTATGTTATACATACAATATACGAGGCAGGGTGACCCCTTCCCCCCAAAAAAAAGAAAATCCCCGAAAAGAAAATACTTTCATCATTCAACACTTTCACCTCACACAAAATCACTGTTTTTGCAGAGGTGCTCAGAACACAATAATTTAGAAGCATATACGTATAAAGATACACAACATATCCCTCCAAACTGCTAATATCCCGAACCCCTCCTTTAAAGTGCAGGCATTGTACTTCCCATTTCCAGGACTCAAGTCCGGCTATATAAAAATAACCGGTTTCCCTGAATCCCTTTACTAAATATTACCCTGCTCACACTCCAACAGATCGTCAGGTCCCAAATACCATTCGTCTCCATTCACTCCTATCTAACACACTCACGCACGCTTGTTGGAAGTCCAAACTCCTCGCCCACAAAACCTCCTTTACCCTCTCCCTCCAACCTTTTCGAGGACGATCCCTACCCCGCCTTCCTTCTCCTACAGATTTATACGCTCTCCATGTCATTCTACTTTGATCCATTCTCTCTAAATGACCAAACCACCTCAACAACCCCTCTTCAGCCCTCTGACTAATACTTTCATTAACTCCACACCTTCTAATTTCCACACCTCGAATTTTCTGCATAATATTTACACCACACATTGTCCTTAGACAGGACATCTCCACTGCCTCCAACTGCCTCCTCGCTGAAGCATTTACCACCCAAGCTTCACACCCATGTAAGAGTGTTAGTACTACTATCCTTTCATACATTCCCTTCTTTGCCTCCATAGATAACGTTTTTTGTCTCCACATATACCTCAACACACCATTCGCCTTTTTTCCTTCATCAATTCTATGATTAACCTCATCCTTCATAAATTTATCCGCTGACACGTCAACTCCCAAGTATCTGAAAACATTCACTTCTTCCATACTCCTCCTCCCTAATTTGATATCCACTTTTTCGGTAACTAAATCATTTGACACCCTCACCATACTCTTTTCTATGTTCACTTTCAACTTTCTACCTTTACACACACTCCCAAATTCGTCCACTAACCTTTGTAATTTTTCTTTAGAATCTCCAATAAGCACAGTATCATCAGCAAAAAGTAACTGTCATTTCCCATTTTATATTTGATTCCCCATAATTTAATCCCACCCCTCTCCCGAACACCCTAACACACTTCTTTTACAACCCCATCTATAAATATATTAAACAACCATGGTGACATTACACATCCCTGTCTAAGACCTACTTTTACCGGGAAGTAATCTCCCCTCTTCTACACACACTAACCTGAGCCTCACTATTCTCATAAAAACTCTTTACAGCATTTAGTAACTTACCACCTATTCCATATACTTGCAACATCTGCCACATTGCTCTCCTATCCACTATCATATGCCTTTTCTAAATCTATAAATGCAATAAAAACTTCCCTACCTTTATCTAAATACTGTTCACATATATGCTTCAATGTAAACACTTGATCTACACATCCCTTACCCACTAAAATCTCCTTGCTCATCTGCAATTCTACATTCTGTCTTCTAATTCTTTCAATAATAGCCCTACCGTACACTTTTCCTGGTATACTCAGTAAACTTGTTTCTCTATAATTTTTACAGTCTTTTTTGTCCCCCTTCCCTTTATTTAAAGGGACTATACATGCTCTCCGCCAATCCCTAGGTAACTTCCTCTCTTTCATACATTTATTAAACAAAAGTACCAACCACTCCAACACTATATCCCCCCCTACTTTTAACATTTCTGTCATGATCCCATCAGTTCCAGCTGCTTTACCCCCTTTCATTCTACGTAATGCCTCACGTACCTCCACCACACTTACATTCTGCTCTTCTTCACTCCAAAAAGATGGTATACCTCCCTGACCAGTGCATGAAATTACCGCCTCCCTTTCTTCGTCGACATTTAAAAGTTCCTCAAAGTATTCTCCCCATCTACTAACTCCCCTACTCTGTTTTAACTGATAAATCCATTCGCTCCCTAGACTTACTTAACTTATCTCACTCCAAAATTTTTTTTTATTTTCATTAAAATTTCTTGACAGTGCCTTTCCCACTCTATCATCTGCTCTCCTTTTGCACTCTCTCACCACTCTCTTCACCTTTCTTTTACTCTCCATATACTCTACTCTTCTTATAACACTTCTGCTTTGTAAATATCTCTCATAAGCTACCTTTTTCTCTTTTATCACACCCTTTACTTCATCATTCCACCAATCACTCCTCTTTCCTCCTGCCCCCACCCTCCTATAACCACAAACTTCTGCCCCACATTCTAATACTGCATTTTTAAAACTATTCCAACCCTCTTCAACCCTCCCACTACTCATACTTGCACCAGCCCACCTTTCTGCCAATAGTCGCTTATATCTCACCCGAACTTCCTCCTCCCTTAGTTTATACACTTTCACCTCCCTCTTACTTGTTGTTGCCACCTTCCTCTTATCCCATCTACCTCTTACTCTAACTGTAGCTACAACTAAATAATGATCCGATATATCAGTTGCCCCTCTATAAACGTGTACATCCTGGAGCCTACCCATCAACCTTTTATCCACCAATACATAATCTAACAAACTACTTTCATTACGTGCTACATCATACCTTGTATATTTATTCTCTTCTTCATAAAATATGTATTACTTATTACCAAAGCTCTTTCTACACATAGCTCAATTAAAGGCTCCCCATTTTCATTTACCCCTGGCACCCCAAAGTTATATGTCGTGCCGAATAGGTAAAACTTCCGATTTTGGCTTAAATAGCAACGCTCTTCTTGCCTAATAAGGCAAGCGAAAATTTGTCTATGCAATAATTTCGCAAAAATCATTCTGAACCTAACAACAACAAAAGCACATTTCATTTTGTCTATTAAATTATTGTAAACTTATATAAAATATATTTAGTTTGATTAGGCTAAATTATATTGCGCTTGTTATAATAAGGTTAGGCAAGTTTTCTAAGGTTCTTTTGGTATAAAATAATTAAATTTTATATTAACATAAATGAAAAAATATATCTGGAAATGTATGAGAAAATTTTAGAAAGGATTTAATTTTAAACGAGTTCTTGCTAGTTGACCAATTTTACCTATTCAGCACTACATCTTTATATATATATATATATATATATATATATATATATATATATATATATATATATATATATATATATATATATATATATAGGTTGGTAGACAGCAACCACCCAGGGAGGTACTACCGTCCTGCCAAGTGAGTGTAAAACTTAAGCCTGTAATTATTTTACATGATGGTAGGATTGCTGGTGTCTTTTGTCTGTCTCATAAATATGCAAGATTTCAGGTACGTCTTGCTACTTCTACTTACACTTAGGTCACACTACACATACATGTACAAGCATATATATACACACCCCTCTGGGTTTTCTTCTATTTTCTTTCTAGTTCTTGTTCTTGTTTATTTCCTCTTATCTCCATGGGGAAGTGGAACAGAATTCTTCCTCCGTAGGCCATGCGTGTTGTAAGAGGCGACTAAAATGCCGGGAGCAAGGGGCTAGTAACCTCTTCTCCCGTATATATTACTAAATGTAAAAGGAGAAACTTTCGTTTTTCCTTTTGGGCCACCCTGCCTCGGTGGGATACAGCCGGTGTGTTGAAAGAAAAGAAATATATATATATATGCAATAAGATCACAGTAAACAGGTGATTTCAGAATATGCAAAACAACCACTGTGAAAGAGTAGAGAAATTCCAAGCGCATTCGTGACTGCTCACATTATCAAGGAACAATGATAAAAGTAATGCATCAAAGGAAGGCATATAAAGGGTCTATATATATATATATATATATAATGTCGTGCCGAATAGGCAGAATTTGCGATCTTGGCTTAAATAGCAACGCTCATCTTGCCATATAGGACAAGCGAAAATTTGTGTATGCAATAATTTCGCCAAAATTATTCTGAACCTAACGAAAAAAATATATTTCACTGTGTTTGTTTAGTATTAAATTATTGTAAACAAATCTAAAATATATTTAGTTGAGTTAGACTAAAATAAATTGTTCTTGTTATAATAAGGTTAGGTAAGTTTTCTAAGATTCTTTTGGTGCAAAATTATAAATTTTTACATCAACATTAATGAAAAAAATATATCTTTAAAGGTATAAGAGAAAATTTCCAGAAAGGACTTAATTTTAAATGAGTTCTTGCTAATTGACCAGTTTTACATATTCGGCACGACATACATATATATATATATATATATATATATATATATATATATATATATATATATATATATATATATATATTATATAAATTTCAGTCGTATACCCATCTCTTACAGCTCCATTACCTTTCATTTCAACTCTAATTTCTTGTATTTTAGTTCCGTTTTGAGACCTGCAGTACTTACTGAGTAAGGATGCTAGTCCACTGCTATATGGAACTGAGAAAAGCACTGCAGCATCAAGACCCACTGAGAAATTCAGGCGATAACCAAAATAAAAAGGTATATATACACACATGTATGTATGCATTCATATGTTTATATTGTGTACTGGTTGTCAAGATTAGTGTCGGGATTTTCCTGTCATCGTACGTGTTTACGAGACAGGAAGAACAGATCAACAATCCTGACTAAGTGGAAAATATTTAACAGATTTCTGCTTTATTTATATATGAGAAGACTTGATAAAGCTCTACCCAGAGTGAAGCATTACTTGATAAAGCTCTACCCAGAGTGAAGCATTACTTGATAAAGCTCTACCCAGAGTGAAGTATTACTTGATAAAGCTCTACCCAGAGTGAAGCATTACTTGACAAAGCTCTACCCAGAGTGAAGTATTGCTTGATAAAGCTCTACCCAGAGTGAAGCATTACTTGACAAAGCTCTACCCAGAGTGAAGTATTACTTGATAAATCTCTATACAGAGTGAAGCATTGCTTGATAAAGCTCTACCCAGAGTGAAGCATTGCTTGATAAAGCTCTACCCAGAGTGAAGCATTACTTGATAAAGCTCTATACAGAGTGAAACATTGCTTGATAAAGCTCTACACAGAGTGGAACTTTTAAAATATTTATTCCTCCATTCCCACACCTGTGGGTATTATGCCCACGAGATAATAGATAAAGAACATTTCTACGTTGTGCAATGCCTGGGTATCACATGAAGATACCCAGATATTTCACGGGTCTCATCAAATCAACAACAGCAACAAGGATGCTAACCACAACAGTCGGCTTGCACCCAGGTACCTACTTTCTACTAGGTGAACAGGAGCAGTAGGCATTCGGTAACATGCTCTATATGTCACCCGTGCCGGGGATAGATCCCAGGTGTTGCACATTATATAAATATACCCAAGTGATGTACACGTGTCTTACTGATCAAATACAGACACTCAGATGCTACATACGTGTCTTAATCAAGTATTGATATAACCTCCTTTACCCTCTCCCTCCAAGGAAAGGTTGGAGGGAGGGGATAAAGGAGGTTTTGTGTGCGAGGGGCTTGAACTTCCAGCAGGCATGCGTGAGCGTGTTTGATAGGAGTGAATGGAGACAAATGGTTTTTAATATTTGACGTGCTGTTGGAGTGTGAGCAAAGTAACATTTATGAAGGGGTTCAGGAAAACCGGCAGGCCGGACTTGAGTCCTGGAGATGGGAAGTACAGTGCCTGCACTCTGAAGGAGGGGTGTTAATGTTGCAGTTTAAAAACTGTAGTGTAAAGCACCCTTCTGGCAAGACAGTGATGGAGTGAATGATGGTGAAAGTTTTTCTTTTTCGGGCCACCCTGCCTTGGTGGGAATCGGCCAGTGTGTTAATAAAAAAATACCCAGATGTTACACACGTGTCTTATTCGTCAAAATCAAGATACCCAGATGTTACACACGTGCCTTATTCATCAAAATCAAGATACCCAGATGTTACACATGTGTCTTATTCATCAAAATCAAGATACCCAGATGTTACACATGTGTCTTATCAAAATCAAGATACCCAGATGTTACACACGTGCCTTATTCATCAAAATCAAGATACCCAGATGTTACACATGTGTCTTATTCATCAAAATCAAGATACCCAGATGTTACACACGTGCCTTATTCATCAAAATCAAGATACCCAGATGTTACACACGTGCCTTATTCATCAAAATCAAGATACCCAGATGTTACACATGTGTCTTATTCATCAAAATCAAGATACCCAGATGTTACACATGTGTCTTATCAAAATCAAGATACCCAGATGTTACACACGTGCCTTATTCATCAAAATCAAGATACCCAGATGTTACACATGTGTCTTATTCATCAAAATCAAGATACCCAGATGTTACACACGTGCCTTATTCATCAAAATCAAGATACCCAGATGTTACACACGTGCCTTATTCATCAAAATCAAGATACCCAGATGTTACACATGTGTCTTATTCATCAAAATCAAGATACCCAGATGTTACACATGTGTCTTATCAAAATCAAGATACCCAGATGTTACACACGTGCCTTATTCATCAAAATCAAGATACCCAGATGTTACACATGTGTCTTATTCATCAAAATCAAGATACCCAGATGTTACACACGTGCCTTATTCATCAAAATCAAGATACCCAGATGTTACACACGTGCCTTATTCATCAAAATCAAGATACCCAGATGTTACACATGTGTCTTATTCATCAAAATCAAGATACCCAGATGTTACACACGTGCCTTATTCATCAAAATCAAGATACCCAGATGTTACACATGTGTCTTATTCATCAAAATCAAGATACCCAGATGTTACACACGTGCCTTATTCATCAAAATCAAGATACCCAGATGTTACACACGTGCCTTATTCATCAAAATCAAGATACCCAGATGTTACACATGTGTCTTATTCATCAAAATCAAGATACCCAGATGTTACACATGTGTCTTATCAAAATCAAGATACCCAGATGTTACACACGTGCCTTATTCATCAAAATCAAGATACGCAGATGTTACACATGTGTCTTATTCATCAAAATCAAGATACCCAGATGTTACACACGTGCCTTATTCATCAAAATCAAGATACCCAGATGTTACACACGTGCCTTATTCATCAAAATCAAGATACCCAGATGTTACACATGTGTCTTATTCATCAAAATCAAGATACCCAGATGTTACACATGTGTCTTATCAAAATCAAGATACCCAGATGTTACACACGTGCCTTATTCATCAAAATCAAGATACCCAGATGTTACACACGTGCCTTATTCATCAAAATCAAGATACCCAGATGTTACACATGTGTCTTATTCATCAAAATCAAGATACAAAGATGTTACACACGTGTCTTATTCATCAAAATCAAGATACCCAGATGTTACACACGTGTCTTATTCATCAAAATCAAGATACCAAGATGTTACACATGTGTCTTATTCATCAAAATCAAGATACCCAGATGTTACACACGTGCCTTATTCATCAAAATCAAGATACCCAGATGTTACACACGTGCCTTATTCATCAAAATCAAGATACAAAGATGTTACACACGTGCCTTATTCATCAAAATCAAGATACCCAGATGTTACACATGTGTCTTATTCATCAAAATCAAGATACAAAGATGTTACACACGTGCCTTATTCATCAAAATCAAGATACCCAGATGTTACACACGTGTCTTATTCATCAAAATCAAGATACCCAGATGTTACACACGTGTCTTATTCATCAAAATCAAGATACCCAGATGTTACACACGTGTCTTATTCATCAAAATCAAGATACCCAGATGTTACACACGTGTCTTATTCATCAAAATCAAGATACCCAGATGTTACACATGTGTCTTATTCATCAAAATCAAGATACAAAGATGTTACACACGTGCCTTATTCATCAAAATCAAGATACCCAGATGTTACACACGTGTCTTATTCATCAAAATCAAGATACCCAGATGTTACACACGTGTCTTATTCATCAAAATCAAGATACCCAGATGTTACACACGTGTCTTATTCATCAAAATCAAGATACCCAGATGTTACACACGTGTCTTATTCATCAAAATCAAGATACCCAGATGTTACACACGTGCCTTATTCATCAAAATCAAGATACCCAGATGTTACACATGTGTCTTATTCATCAAAATCAAGATACCCAGATGTTACACACGTGCCTTATTCATCAAAATCAAGATACCCAGATGTTACACACGTGCCTTATTCATCAAAATCAAGATACCCAGATGTTACACACGTGCCTTATTCATCAAAATCAAGATACCTAGATGTTACACATGTGTCTTATTCATTAAATATTAATACCTCAGGTGATACACATGTGTCTTATGCATCACTGTATCAGTATTGTATACTATGGTACGTAATGCATCATCACTGATGATAAACTTCAATGTATCATCAACGGGACTACCCGAAAGTGACGGAAAAAAAAGTGCTCAACACAAAGTGGCAGGTTAGTGGGATGGTCACTTTGAAGCTGGTCAAGGGCTCTTGATCCGAGGAACGGGAGCTCATCTCCTCCTCCACCGGATCAAGACTGGTTACCTAACAGTGTTAGTAGGTGCTTCCCGGTCTTACTGTTGTTGTTGTTACTGTTGATGCTGTTGCTGCTGATAGTGTTGCTTTTATTATTGCTGCTGTTACTGTTACTATTGTTATCACTGTTATTATTGGAACTATTACTGTTATTGTTGATATTATTGCTGTTACTGTTAATGTTGCTGTTATTGCTGCTTTTACTGTTGCTGTTATTATTGTTGCTGTTGCTTTTAATGCTGCTGTAACTTTTGCTATTATTAGTGCTGTTCGTACTGTTAGTTTTGCTGTTACTGCTGCTGTAATTACTGTTGATTTTACTGTTAATGTTACTCATTCCGGAATGTTATCACCATCCTCCATACTGGGATGTTATCACCATCCTCCATACTGGGATGTTATCACCATCCTCCATACTGGGATGTTATCACCATCCTCCATACTGGGATGTTATCACCATCCTCCATACTGGGATGTTATCACCATCCTCCATACTGGGATGTTATCACCATCCTCCATACTGGGATGTTATCACCATCCTCCATACTGGGATGTTATCACCATCCTCCATACTGGGATGTTATCACCATCCTCCATACTGGGATGTTATCACCATCCTCCATACTGGGATGTTATCACCATCCTCCATACTGGGATGTTATCACCATCCTCCATACTGGGATGTTATCACCATCCTCCATACCACCATCCTCCATACTGGGATGTTATCACCATCCTCCATACTGGGATGTTATCACCATCCTCCATACTGGGATGTTATCACCATCCTCCATACTGGGATGTTATCACCATCCTCGATACTGGGATGTTATCACCATCCTCCATACTGGGATGTTATCACCATCCTCCATACTGGGATGTTATCACCATCCTCCATACTGGGATGTTATCACCATCCTCCATACTGGGATGTTATCACCATCCTCCATACTGGGATGTTATCACCATCCTCCATACTGGGATGTTATCACCATCCTCCATACTGGGATGTTATCATCCTCCATACTGGGATGTTATCACCATCCTCCATACTGGGATGTTATCACCATCCTCCATACTGGGATGTTATCACCATCCTCGGGATATCACCATCCTCCATACTGGGATGTTATCACCATCCTCCATACTGGGATGTTATCACCATCCTCCATACAGGGATGTTATCACCTCCATACCACCATCCTCCATACTGGGATGTTATCACCATCCTCCATACTGGGATGTTATCACCATCCTCCATACTGGGATGTTATCACCATCCTCCATACTGGGATGTTATCACCATCCTCCATACTGGGATGTTATCATCATCCTCCATACGGGGATGTTATCACCATCCTCCATACGGGGATTTTATCACCATCCTTCATACTGGGATGTTATCACCATCCTCCATACTGGGATGTTATCACCATCCTCCATACTGGGATGTTATCACCATCCTCCATACAGGGATGTTATCACCATCCTCGATACTGGGATGTTATCACCATCCTCCATACTGGGATGTTATCACCATCCTCCATACTGGGATGTTATCACCATCCTCCATACTGGGATGTTATCACCATCCTCCATACAGGGATGTTATCACCATCCTCCATACTGGGATGTTATCACCATCCTCCATACTGGGATGTTATCACCATCCTCCATACTGGGATGTTATCACCATCCTCCATACTGGGATGTTATCACCATCCTCCATACTGGGATGTTATCACCATCCTCCATACTGGGATGTTATCACCATCCTCCATACTGGGATGTTATCACCATCCTCCATACTGGGATGTTATCACCATCCTCCATACTGGGATGTTATCACCATCCTCCATACTGGGATGTTATCACCATCCTCCATACTGGGATGTTATCACCATCCTCCATACTGGGATGTTATCACCATCCTCCATACTGGGATGTTATCACCATCCTCCATACTGGGATGTTATCACCATCCTCCATACTGGGATGTTATCACCATCCTCCATACTGGGATGGGATTTATCACCATCCTCCATACTGGGATGTTATCACCATCCTCCATACACCATCCTCCATACTGGGATGTTATCACCATCCTCCATACTGGGATGTCATCATCCTCCATACTGGGATGTCATCACCATCCTCCATACTGGGATGTTATCCATAAGAACTCCATATACTGGTATGTTGATTCTTTAGGCTGTTTGTCTCTCTCTCTCTGTCTCCTCCATACTGTCTCCTCCATACTGGGATGTTATCACCATCCTCCATACTGTCTCCTCCATACAGTCTGTCTGTCTCCTTGGGATTTGACAAGGTTATAATTTACAAGAACTTAAGTGCCGGGATATACTGGTATATTACCAGTATGATTCTTTAAAAATTCCAAGATTGAGTTTTTCTGGCTGTTTGTCTCTCTCTCTGTCTGTCTCTGTCTCTCTCTCTGTCTCTGTCTGTCTGTCTGTCTGTCTGTCTCTCTCTCTCTCTCTCTCTCTCTCTCTTTACATAGGGTTTGACAAGGTTAGGTTAAGGATCCCTCACTTTATTTACAAGCTAAGAGCTGTTACTTACTGTTACTTACATCAGCTCACTTAAAAGCCTTTTTTTTTTTTGTTACGAGACATACAGATATGAAACAGGATGACGTTGGAGTCATCTGTGGGCCAGCAATATTATTTGGTCAACTGATTTCATTTCATTGATGAAGTTACGTTGTATCCCCGAGTAGCAACACTCTTCAATTCTCTATTGTCTCTGCTCCAGCATTACCATCATGGTGTTAGATAAAAGGACACAAGTGCCAAAATGCCACAAAAAATATCACAATTGCACTTGTGTCCCTTTACCAATTGTCAGTAATTCTGCCAACAACGCCAGCATGGTGCCTAGAGACTATCATCTTCTGTGTTTTCTCAGGACCTGCCATTGTTTTTTCCAGGCTTATTTAGCTGTAAGCTTGTGATTGCTGTTCTTAGAGAAGCTGGCATTTCCTCTATTGGATAAGTAAATGTCAACTTACAGATGTTTGCATATACATAGCATTCTGGGATGTGATAAAGGTCATTGAAGTAGACATCCATAACAATGGCCCAAGCACACTTTCCTGTGGAACGTATGCACCAATAAGATGTTGAGACCCATGCTTGAAGGTAATTACTGAGACATAGTGCTAAGTCGGCAACTCCCAGTGCTTGCAGTATTGGCAAGAGTCTCTGGTGCCATACTCGGTGGAAAGCGCCAGCAATAACCAGTGCTACTACACAGTTGATCTTGGATTCATACAGTGCTGGTGCCACACAGTGGCGAGGTTCAACAGATCAGCAGTAGAGCGATCTTTTCTGAAGCCATATAGACGGTCATAAAGAAGCGAGTGGTAGTCGAAGAGCGCTGTCATCTGCCATGCGATTGTCTCAAGAATCTTGCGACAATAGAAGTGACACTGGTTTATAGGTGCTGATTTCCGCTCTGCTCTTCTCTTTGTGAAGAGAGACAACACTTGCCTCTTTCCACAGAGGCCGTTTACACTGCTAGGCAGTGCTGATGCGAGTTAGAGATGCTGCTAGCTGGTCCGCACATCTCGGAAATATTAAGCTCGACTTACCTGGGTCTACAGCTTTTTCCTGGTCCAGCGATTTTAAGACAATATACACTTCATCTTGCGTTATTGTCACCACTGACAACTTTGACAGTTCTTGCAGCTAGCCAAGGCGGTTTCCTTGCTGGAATAAGAATTTGCATCTTGGCAGCAAAGTGTTCGAGAAGTGGTCAGCTTTCTTCTGATTGCTAGTAGGTCGGTCCTTGTCTGTCCTTGACCATGGATCACCAGGTTTATGAGCCCATTCTACCTGATGCCAACTTTCTGCGTGTCAGCCTCCTATTTAGAGATGGTCCACGTTTGGACTTCTTCCATTTGCCAACAGGCTTGCCTGTACAGGTTCCTACTATAGGTAGTGGTATGACTCTTATAACGTCTCCAAGACTTGTATTTAGCCGTAGCAGTCTCTCAACAATGAAAGTGGAACCAAGGCTGAACTGAAGGCTTTGTTACGTCCTGCCGGTGAGGGATGCGCTTTTGTTGGAGATAAAGGATGTTTAGTGAAGGCATTCACTTGGTTGTCAATATATTTCTCAGTCTCTATCTGTCTGTCTTCATCTCTCTGTCTCTGTTGTCTGTCTCCATCTCTCTGTCTCTGTTGTCTGTCTCTCTCCCTCCCCCTCTCTCTCCCTAACACCCCAACTTTGTCACTCGGTCCGTGAAATTGTGACACGTTACGCCTTGTCGCACCTTACCCCAACACCTCCCCCAGTACCTCCCCATTAACTCCCTCAATAGCTCCCCACCAACAAGTACCTCCCATCAGCACCTCCACAACAGCACCTCCTCAGCACCCTCCAACACCTACCCCAGTACCCTGCTCAGCACCTCCCCAGCACCATTCCTTCTGAACCTTCTCCAAGAACCTCCCTTTCTCAACTAGCCCCATGTCCAACCTCCTGCCACTGTCGTGCCGGGAGTCGTAATAATCAGTGGATGATGACGAGACAGCAACACTAACCCAACCTCCCTTCAACAAAAGGCTTAAAACTCAAATTCTCAAAATTCTTCAATAATCCAACTAAAAAATTCTTGAAATTCTTGTACAAGAATGGTATACAATACCGACAACATGAAAACTGAGACACATGTGTAACATCTGGGAATCTTTATTGTAGACGTTTCGCCCTCCAGTGGTTAATACTACTACTACAACCTAAGGCTTAAATTATATTTGGGATGTAAATGTGTAATTTGCCACTAAGAAATTTTGATTTTCAGTTTCCTTATGACTCGTGAAGGTCCTTTTTAATTCCCTTCAGATCTTCATTGCTGGTATTTAACTGAGTAATTGACTTATGCCGCACTCTGCACTATTCTAATACCCTTCCCTAAAACGGTTTCACTAAAATGGTAATAGAAATTTTGAAGTTAGGAAGCTGGAATGCTCTTTGATTTTCCAGCTCCAAGCTGGATGTACCAGCTCCAAGCTGGATGTACCAGCTCCAAGCTGGATGTACCAGCTCCAAGCTGGATGTACCAGCTCCAAGCTGGATGTACCAGCTCCAAGCTGGATGTACCAGCTCCAAGCTGGATGTACCAGCTCCAAGCTGGATGTACCAGCTCCAAGCTGGATGTACCAGCTCCAAGCTGGATGTACCAGCTCCAAGCTGGATGTACCAGCTCTAAGCTGGATGTACCAGCTCTAAGCTGGATGTACCAGCTCTAAGGTGGATGTACCAGCTTTAAACTGAATGTACCAGCTTTAAACTGAATGTACCAGCTCCAAGCTGGATGTACCAGCTCCAAGCTGGATCTACTAGCTCCAAGCTGGATCTACTAGCTCCAAGCTGGATCTACTAGCTCCAAGCTGGATGTACCAACTCTTAACTTGATGTACCAGCTCTAAGCTAGATATACTAGCTCCAAGCTGGGTGTTCCAGTTCTAAGCTGGATATACCAGCTCTGAACTTGATGTACCAGCTCTAAGCTGGATGTACGAGCTCTAAGCTGGATCTACTAGCTCCAAGCTGGATCTACTAGCTCCAAGCTAGATGTACCAGCTCTAAGCTAGATGTACCAGCTCTAAGCTAGATGTACCAGCTCTAAGCTAGATGTACCAGCTCTAAGCTAGATATACTAGCTCCAAGCTGGGTGTTCCAGTTCTAAGCGGGATATACCAGCTCTGAACTTGATGTACCAGCTCTAAGCTGGATGTACCAGCTCTAAGCTGGATGTACCAGCTCTAAACTGAATGCACCAGCTCTTAACTGGATTTACCAGCTCTAAGCTTGATTTTCCAGCTTTAAACTGAATGTACCAGCTTTAAACTGAATGTACCAGCTTTAAACTGAATGTACCAGCTTTAAACTGAATGTACCAGCTTTAAACTGAATGTACCAACTCCAAGCTGAATGTACCTGCTCTAAACTTGTACATCTATCGACATGAAGCTTATAGGTATAGGAGAATTTTATAAGAAGGAATAAACGGGCTAAAATCGGATGTTAGAGTACAAGAGAATGACGGAGTAGATGACAGATATTATAGAATCAAATATAGAAGAAGAGAAGCGTACAGGAATTGAAATTCAGGAATTATGTGACTTAGAATAAGGAGGAATGGCAGAAGTGTTAAGGTGGTATTAATCTTGGTAAATGATACCTACCCAGTGGTTTAGAAAGATACCTGTGTAGGCATTGGATGTGGATGCATTCATTAGGAAACGTTTAGGTCCTGGGACCTTGGTCACTTCTTAAAGTCCCAGGACCGAAACGTTTTCTAATGTGTTTTAATGTTTGCTCACGTGTCTTTTAAACCAAGTTTTTATGTACCTGGAGAAGAGAGGTGTGTAGAGGAGAGGAAGTGTTTAGGTACCTGAGGAAGAGAGGTGTGTAGGAGAGGAAGTGTTTAGGTACCTGGGGAAGAGGTGTGTGTGTAGAAGAGGAAGTGTTTTGGTACCTGGAGAAGAGAGGTGTGTAGAGGAGAGGAAGTGTTTAGGTACTTGGGGAAGAGAGATGTGTAAAGGAGAGGAAGTGTTTAAGTACGTAGGGAAGAGGTGTGTGTAGGAGAGGAAGTGTTCAGGCACCTGGTGAAGAGGTGTGTGTAGGAGAGGAAGTGTTTAGGTACCTATGGAAGAGGTGTGTGTAAGAGAGGAGGTGTTTAGGTACCTAGGGAAGGTGTGTGTGTAAAAGAGGAAGCGTTTAGGTACCTAGGGAAGGTGTGTAAGAGAGGAAGTGTTTAGGTACCTAGGGAAGGTGTGTGTATAAGAGAGGAAGTGTTTAGGTACCTAGGGAAGGTGTGTGTGTAAGAGAGGAAGTGTTTAGGTACCTAGGGAAGGTGTGTGTGTGTAAGAGAGGAAGTGTTTAGGTACCTAGGGAAGGTGTGTGTGTGTAAGAGAGGAAGTGTTTAGGTACCTAGGGAAGGTGTGTGTGTAAGAGGAAGTGTTCAGGTACCTAGGGAAGGTGTGTGTGTGTAAGAGAGGAAGTGTTTAGGTACCTAGGGAAGGTGTGTGTGTAAGAGGAAGTGTTGAGGTACCTAGGGAAGAGGTGTGTGTAAGAGAGGAAGTGTTTAGGGAATTATGAACCAAGTGAGAAAATAATTATTGTATTTATTAAATGCTAATATGAAGTAACTATCGTAGCGTATTAGAGATAAATGATAATAAGATGTCTTTATTTAACCTATTGATTAAAGAGGTTTTAGTAGGAGGTAAGAGGTTATACGTATTATAAGGAAAAAGAGGTTAAATATACACAGGATATACAATGCAATAAGATCACTGTAAACATGTCATATGACAATATGTAAAACAACCTCTATGAAAAAAATAGTGAACTTCAAAGCGATTTCGTGATTTCTCACATTATCAAGGATAATGTGAGAAATAACGAAAGCGCTTGGAAGTTCACTATATTTTTGCAGAAGATACAATATAGGGCACAAGAAAAGCAGTTTGTTGGACTATGTATTAGCAGATAAATGGGTGATGGGTAGATTCTGGGATGTGTCTGTGTTTTGAGAGGCGACAGATGTATATCAGATTTTTGTTTAGGAGTATCTAGTGTGAGAGTAAGTGATAGGTGGGTTACGAGGAGAATGTAATTAGTCGATAAGAGATAAGTGAACGACAATAAATTAGAGGAGATAGGGTAAGATATTAGCAACTACCGGGAGAAAGATGGGACAGAGAGAGTACAGATAATGAAGGAGTCGAAGAGGTATAGGATACATGAAGTGTCAATGCAGCAGAAGTGTGTAGTAACAGGAGGGTGGGTGAAGGAGGGAAGAGGAGCGAATGGTGGAATAAGATAAAGACGAAGGGAAAAAAAAGTTTGCAATTGAGAGCTTTTCTCAATGTGCGAGTGATATAAGAGAGGTAGAATATATGGAAAATAGAAGAGGATAAAAGATAGACGGAGTAAAGCAATAAGAGAGGCAATGAGACTACACTGAGAATAAGAAAACGTTTTTGAGTGCGATTAATAAGATGAGAAAGATTAGGGAATAAATGGATTTAGCAGTGAGAAATAAAAGAATAGAGACATCAAATGGGGAAGTGGAGGTACTGGGAAAATGGATGGAAAACTTTCACTTGTTAAATGCTGATAAAGAGAAGTGGGCAGGGAGGTAAAGCATCTCGTAGGTGTGAGGAAGAGCCAGATAAAAATGTGGGAGGAGTGTGTGATGCTGCGATAGATGGGATCAAAACAGAAATGCTAAAAGCACGTTAGACGCTGTTATAAAATGGTCTGTGCATTTGTTCAGGAGGTACCAAGTGATCGGCAGAGAGCACACACAGATCCTTGGAATAAGGGAAATGGGATAAAGGAGAGTGTAAGAATTCTAGGGAAATAAGTCTGTTCAGTATACCTGGTGAATTGTATGGTAGAGTTATTGCTGAAAGACAAAAAGTAAGATTAAAGAGGAACAAAGAGGTTTTAGGAAGGATAGGGGATGTGTGGACCAAGTGTTTACATTGAAGCATATTAGTGAACAATATTTATGGATTTAGGAAAAGTATATGATGGGGTATATATGGAAGCAATGTGGCAGATGTTGCAAATGTATGAAGCAAGTGGTAGGTTACTGAAAGTAGTGGTGTTTTTATGTGGGTTAGGGAATACTGGGAAGATAGTGATTACTTCCCAGGAAAAGTAGACCTTAGACAGGGATGTGATGTCAACATGGTTGTTTATTGAAGTATAGTCTAGGGTGTTGGGGAGAGGTGTAGAATTAAAAGATAACGAACGTAATACAAAGTGGAAGTTATCATAGTTGCTTTTTGCCGATAACACTTTTGTGGAGAGATTCTGAAGAAAAGTTGCAAAGTGTGATAGTTGAAACTAGCGAAGTATGCTATAGAAGGAAGTTAAAAGTGATCACAATAAAGAGCAAGGTAATGAGGGTAATAAAGGGTCGAGGCAGCAAAAGACTGGATATCAGACTGGAGGGAGAGAGTACGGAAGTGACTTCAGACATCTGGGAATGGACATTTAGTCAGGTGAGACACTGAAAGACGAGGTGAACTATAGAACAGAAGCGGGGAAACTGTACAAATCATTGTAGAAGGAAAACTAGGTTAATTTAGCTCTAGGTTAGTTTAGAAACGATAACTAGTAACCCCCGAGTGCGTTATTCCAGAGAGAAAACCATTGCTTCACTCTCAACCTCCTCGTACGAAGAAAAATTAACAGGACGCTTATATATATATATATATATATATATATATATATATATATATATATATATATATATATATATATATATATATATATATATATATATGTATGTATGTGTGTGTGTGTGTGTGTGTGTGTGTGTGTGTGTGTGTGTGTGTGGTGTCGAATAGGTAAAATTTGCTATTTTGGTTTAAATAGCAAAGCTGTTCTTGCCGAATAAGGCAAGCGAAAATTAGTGTATGCAATAATATCGCAAAAAAATAATTCTGAACCTAACGAAAAATATATATTTCATTGTATTTATTAAACTATTGTAAACTTATCTAAAATATATTTAACTGAATTAGACTAAATTAAATTGCTTTTGTTATAATAAGGTTAGGTAAGTTTTCTAAGGTTCTTTTAGTACAAAATTATTACTTTTAACATTAGCATATGTGAAAAAATATATCTTTAAACGTATAAGTAAAAATTGACCAATATTACCTATTCGGCACGAAATTATTATATATATATATATATATATATATATATATATATATATATATATATATATATATATATATATATATATATATATATATATATATATATATTACAGAGAGAGAAAGAGAGAAAGAGAGAGAGAGAGAAAAGGTAATAATGTAAGAAAATTATGGATTCCATCACACAACGAATTACTTCTTGATATAGTTCATAAGTTAGACAAATAAAGTACTCTCAGAGAAAATATAAAGTATCACTTGGGTCTAGCATCAGGGCTAATGTTATAAGAGAAGTAAATACTGAAAGTGAATGTTATAGGAATTTAGTTAGAAGCCTGAGAAGATCTTTAACTCACTATAATAACATGAACTGACTGACTGACTGACTGACTGACTGATGTTGCAGTAGCCAGACTTAGGCTTGGTTACAAGCACCGCTAAAGCAGAGTGGCAGACGCACAGATGATCAAACAAAGTACAAAATATGTGACCAGGCCTATGGTCGTTATCTTGTACACCAGCCGGGCTGTGGCTCGTACGTTGGTTTGCATGCAGCCAGCAGTAACAGCCTGGTTGGTCAGGCTCTGATCCACCAGGAGGCCTGGTCACAGACCGGGCCGCGGGGGCGTTGACCCCCGGAACTCTCTCCAGGTAAACTCCAGGCTATATACTTCGTTGTCTACTACTGAGGAACAGAGATACCAGTATAATAGTCTGTGATATGTCAAGGCATCTCATGATAATAAGATACAAGATATATTAAATATATATTCTAAATATATACTTATTAAGCATATATTCTAAATATATATAGCTGTACACATATATTCAGATGTATACCTTTTAATCCTTTAGGGGCTTACTTCCTATGTCTTTTGTGTATATTCATGATCTTACACTACCGTCCAGAGGATGGATATGGGGTGCATAATAATCCAGCCACCTGGATGGTAAAACCTAAACAACCTGACAACTCACAGAATGGATGGTATTTGAATCCATGTCAAGTCAGTCTGAAAACTGTCAGGAACGGAGGTTAGAGCACTGACCTGCCAGTTGTAGAACTGGTTTAGGATGGGTTCGAACCCCATTCAGTCTATGAGTTCAGAAACGTTGGCTTCTCAGTCATTTTTTTCTACATCTGCCTCATTTGAGGTAAACACATGATCCAGTCTTGCTGGTTCATCCCTTACCTCTCCCTCTCTTGTCGTTTTCTCTATGTGTTTATACATGACCTTTATCACCGTCTACTTCAATTTTGCTCTACATGTGTTCGGGTCGGACGTGTGGTTATCACTTGTGGTTACCACTTGTGGTTATCACTTGTGGTTATCACTTGTGGTTATCACTTGTGGTTATCACTTGTGGTTATCACTTGTGGTTATCACTTGTGGTTATCACTTGTGGTTACCACTTGTGGTTACCACTTGTGGTTACCACTTGTGGTTACCACTTGTGGTTACCACTTGTGGTTATCACTTGTGGTTATCACTTGTGGTTATCACTTGTGGTTATCACTTGTGGTTATCACTTGTGGTTACCACTTGTGGTTACCACTTGTGGTTACCACTTGTGGTTACCACTTGTGGTTACCACTTGTGGTTATCACTTGTGGTTACCACTTGTGGTTACCACTTGTGGTTACCACTTGTGGTTATCACTTGTGGTTATCACTTGTGGTTACCACTTGTGGTTACCACTTGTGGTTGCCACTTGTGGTTGCCACTTGTGGTTGCCACTGATGAATCGCTCCGCCTACACAGTAGACTTCTTCAGTCAAGTACAGAGGCATCAGGTGTAGTGGTGAAATGTAACCAATCCATCAACTTTGGAGATATAAGGTAGTCAGTCCCTCAACCTGGAGAAGAGGTGGAAGATCTGGAAGACGTTGCAGGAGACCGGATCCAGAAGTAGAGGTAAGGTCCCTTTGGAATCCAACCCTTCTCACTCTTAACTAATAGATTCTCCAATCTGACTCAGTCTCTCACTGTTTGGTGATGATAAACTGCACAATGCTGTAATCATCTGTCCCATCATCAATGTTCTTGCAGTGCTGTTCCTGTGCTCATCACTACTCTCTCCTTCTGTCAAGCTTCCCAAAGCCCTGTGTTTCATCTCTTATTCCTCATACCTGCCTTCCTCCCCGGGATATCAACGAAATACTTAACATACACTTGGGAATCTTTTAGTCGAAACGTTTTGCCCGTTCTACAGACTCAGTCAGTCGAATATAGGCGATTCTAACACTAGAAACAGTAGAAGTAATTCTGAGGTGATCAGTCCCTCAGGGACTGATAACTCCTTCAGAGTTACATCCTTTATTGTCTCTAGTTTTCTGAACATCTGTATTCGACTGAAGAAGACTGTTGTGCAGGCGGAACATCTGGGAAGTGTTATCATGTGGGAGTTCGAACACGTGGATTGGGTAAAGTAATACTCACGTAGGCTGGTAGTACGTATAATTACAGATAATGTGGGGAGCGCCCTTACAGCCGTAACCTTGTCTCCTTGCTCACTCTCGTAACACTGACTGCCGCCCACAGTACCCATATGTGAGGGGGTCTTTGAATACTGCTGGTCAGCACAATATGAATTCAACAGTGACTCAGGCAGAGACGGTTGGTCGTGAGTCAACTACTGGTACACTGGTTACTGGTAACTGGTTACTACTGAGAGTGTTAGCTACGTGTACCATCAATGGCAGGATGTTGAATACTTACTTGAGTGTTGGAATATGAGGTACAGTTGGTACTCTCTTCCCTGCATGTGTGTATACTTTACCTATTTGTGGCTGCTGGGGTCGAGTTGCAGCTCTTAGCCCCGCTTCTTCGCTGGTCGCTACTAGGTCCACACTCTCTCCCTTCTCCATGAACTTTATTGTACCCGTGTGTGTGTGTGTGTGTGTGTGTGTGTGTGTGTGTGTGTGTGTGTGTGTGTGTGTTTTACCCATGATTCTCCCACGCTCGGACCAAACATTTCAGAAGCACTAATGACCAGAGGCGCCCCCCCGCTCACTGCCGTGGTCTGAAGCGCTCGATACACCGGTTTTAAAGCTGTTTTCGTCTTTCAACGAGTGTTTTATTTTTTTTACCCCTCCCTCCCTCCCTCTCTATGTATACCAGTTATTTTTTTTTTTTGCATCCCTTTTTTCTTTTTTTTTTGGCGGCGGGCATATGAGACGGATGGAGTGGCTGTTAGGGCGGATTTATAGCTGTGTTTTTACCTGTGTGTTTTGTCAGGGTAACTGTTTCCAGTTTCTGTGCTCGTTTGGATATTGTATGTGTGGGGGAGGGGGGAAGGGAGGGGAGGGGGGAAGGGGGAGGGTTGTTGGTTTGTGTGTGGTGTGGGGGGGCCTTGGATTCGCAGGTATTATTTAGGATTTGGACTGTGTGTGTGTGTGTGTGTGTGTGTGTGTGTGTGTGTGTGTGTGTGTGTGTGTGTGTATGTGTGTGTGTGTGTGTGTGTGTGTGTGTGGTGTGAGTGTGTGTGTCTGTGTGTGTGTGTTTGTGTGTGTATGTGTATGTGTATGTGTATGTGTATATGTGTGTATGTGTATGTATGTGTATGTGTGTATGTGTGTATATGTATGTGTATGTATGTGTATATCTGTATGTATGTGTGTATGTGTATGTGTGTATATGTATGTGTATGTATGTGTATATGTGTATGTATGTGTATTGTTGTTACATAAAAACTTAGATATTTATTTATGAATTTCATTTTGTATTATTATTATTATTATTATTATTATTATTCGGAAGATTCTGCAGTTTTACGCTTTATTTTTCCTGTTATTCGCTTTATCTTTTACTGTTATTCGCGTCATTTTTTCCTGTTATTGGGAAGGAGCTGCGTACGTCTGGGCTGTGGCCGGTTGTTGTTGTCTTCTGGCGCAAGATTAAGTGGAGGCTTGTCCTCTTGTCTTTATGGGGAAGGAGAAGAGAAGGGAGGTGAAGGGAGGGAAAGGGAGGGAAGGGAGGAAGAGTAAATAGTGGGAATGGAGAAAGAGTAAGGGGAAGGAAGAGTAGAGAAGTGGAAGGGAGCTAAGAGTAGAAGGGGAGAAGAATAGAGACGACGGGGGAGGGAGAGTAGATAAGTAGAAAGGAAGGGAAGAATAGACAATTGGAAGAGAGAAAAGGGAGGTTAATTTATTGGTAGGTTAATGGAGTTTAATGCCTGTCTCTTACACGAGGGTCATTAAGATTCACCTGTACACCACCACGAGGGTCATGAAAGCTGTATGTCACCTGTACACCACCAGTCACTACACGAGGGTCATTAAGACTGCATGTCACCTGTACACTATCAGTAACTACACGAAAGTCATTAAGGCTTCATGTCACCTGTACACCACCAATCACTACACGAGGGTCATTAAGGCTTCATGTCACCTGTACACCACCAATCACTACACGAGGGTCATTAAGGCTTCATATCAATTGTACACCACCAGTCACTACACGAGGGTCATTAAGACTGCATGTCACCTGTACACCACCAATCACTACACGAGGGTCATTAAGACTGCATGTCACCTGTACACTATCAGTAACTACACGAAAGTCATTAAGGCTTCATGTCACCTGTACACCACCAGCCACTACACGAGGGTCATTAAGGCTTCATGTCACCTGTACACCACCAATCACTACACGAGGGTCATTAAGGCTTCATATCAATTGTACACCACCAGTCACTACACGAGGGTCATTAAGACTGCATGTCACCTGTACACCACCAATCACTACACGAGGGTCATTAAGACTGCATGTCACCTGTACACCACCAGTCACTACACGAGGGTCATTAAGGCTACATGCCACCTGTACACCACCAGTCACTACACGAGGATCATTAAGACTACATGTCACCTGTACACCACCAGTCACTACACGAGGATCATTAAGACTGCATGCCACCTGTACACCACCAGTCACTACACGAGGGTCATTAAGACTACATGCCACCTGTACACCACCAGTCACTACACGAGGGTCATTAAGACTACATGCCACCTGTACACCACCAGTAACTACACGAGGATCATTAAGACTACATGTCACCTGTACACCACCAGTCACTACACGAGGATCATTAAGGCTACATGCCACCTGTACACCACCAGTCACTACACGAGGATCATTAAGACTACATGTCACCTTGTTACACCCTTTTGTTCATTTTAAGTACTGTTTCTTATCACAATGGTATACTTTTAAATGTTATTTTTGCTATTTCATTTAATATTATATTCAGGAGTAATTCCATTAGTAGCTAAAATGGATTTACTCGGCTTTATAATATTATCTGGTCGTATTACTTAGCTTTGTATTTAGGTAGGTCGTTTAATTAGTGCCAACTGCTGGTGACCTGGCCAAGCACCAGTAGGTGTTTCGAGCTGCTCAACCCCTGTTCCGACCGAGACAAAGTGGGCTGGTAAAGCCTCACAGAGTTCAGTTCATACCTTCCTTTGGACCAGGAAGGGTCGAGGGAAGTATCCACCTCTAAACCACCATTTGCCTCCCTAGAAAATCCCAGGAATTTTCGGGAGCTTATTGCTAAGACTAATCTCGGTTGGAGAAGGTGGTTGAGAAGCTCTTAGAGAAAGTGAAGCCAAGTGAGCAAGCCTCTGTAGTGTATGAGGACTTATTGTAAAGTGAACCCTATCATAAGAAATCTATTAATGTGTTAGAGTTTTTAGGCAACGCCTGTGCATGTGCCTATACTAATATTTCGTGACTCACTCAGAGCCATTTGTAAATACTAAACCCAGTACTGTGTTGTTTTAATGAGGAATGGTAAAAGTATTCTACTCATAGTGCAAAATATGAGAAGGTGAATTTAAGTGATTATTATGATTATTAATAAATTAAATAGAAACTAAGAAAATTCCTTTTCCTCTGAAGTGAGTACCTAGACGTACTAAGTTTTTGTTACGAAAAGCATTATAACTCAGGGACCAACTGACTATGTTCGTAACACACCTGTACACCACCAGTCACTATACGAGGATCATTAAGACTACATGTCACCTGTACACCACCAGTCACTACACGAGGATCAATAAGACTACATGTCACCTGTACACCACCAGTCACTACACGAGGATCATTAAGACTACATGTCACCTGTACACCACCAGTCACTACACGGGGATCATTAAGACTACATGTCACCTGTACACCACCAGTCACTACACGAGGATCATTAAGGCTACATGCCACCTGTACACCACCAGTCACTACACGAGGATCATTAAGACTACATGTCACCTGTACACCACCAGTCACTACACGAGGGTCATTAAGGCTACATGTCACCTGTACACCACCAGTCACTACACGAGGGTCATTAAGACTACATGTCACCTGTACACCCCCAGTCACTACACGAGGGTCATTAAGACTACATGTCACCTGTACACCACCAGTCACTACACGAGGGTCATTAAGACTACATGTCACCTGTACACCACCAGTCACTACACGAGGATCATTAAGACTACATGTCACCTGTACACCACCAGTCACTACACGAGGGTCATTAAGACTACATGTCACCTGTACACCACCAGTCACTACACGAGGGTCATTAAGACTGCATGTCACCTGTATCACTTATATTGCAAATCTGTAAATACACTGAAATCAACTGTTATTGCATATATAACGTGGAAGGTAGAAGAGTATTTGGAGGACGGGAAGAAGGAAATAAGGGAAAAGTGAGGGAAGAATTAGGGAGACAAGTGAGGGGATTAACTAGTGGAAGAAGGAATTTGATTTAGATTTTGCCACCGAAGTTGCTAATTTATTGTTCACTCAGGAAGACAAGAAACAGGAAAAGGAGGAAGAAAAGGGACAAGGAGGATGAAGGAGGGAGGAGGAGAAGGATGGAAGAGGCGGATGGAAAAAAGGAGGGTGAATGAATGGGGGAAGGAGAAGGATAGAGAAGAATAGAAAAGGAGGATTGAGGAAGAGGGTGGAAGAGGAGGATGGATGTAATAGGAAGAACAGGAGGATGGAGGAGGATTGCAGAGGAAAATGGTGGAAGTTGGAGGATAAGGAGAGAGAGGAGGATAAAGGAGGAGGATGAAGGATGGAGGAGGACGGATTAGCGGAAGTAAAGTGAAAAAGAAGACGAAGAAGAGTGGAGGAGGCAGAAGATGATAGAATTAAACAACAAGTCAATAAAGAAGACAAGATGAGGCTGCAGCACATCCTCTAAATCAAAGTCAATATTTCACTGTTGTAATTTAGAAAGGCTTAACGACTGCCAACAATGTGAAGAAACACACAAATACATCGACCTGGGACACCTTTACTGAAGACGTTTTGCCCCATCGACCTTGATCACTTTAAATACGTCTTTATGATAGTAGAATTACCAGCAATATGTTAACTAAAAGGTCACATTTTATTGTGACAACGTTTCGCTCTCCAGGGGCTTTGTCAAGCTGTTACGGCTTGATAAAGCTCCTGAAGAGTGAAACGTTGCCACAATAAAATCTCGTATTAGTTGCACTTGTGTCCTTTCACTTAACTTCAAATACATGTCTTCATGAACTTGACGTGATGACGGTCCAAGGAGCGAAACGTTTTCAGTAAGGTGTCCTAAGTGAATGCATTCTTGTACGTTTCCGCCACCTCCTCCCGAGACAGTGGGATAAGTTAGATAAGCCACAAACAGTATCTGACTGTGTATTGTAGAGTTATCTCTCTGGGTGAAAGTTTTCCGTTATCGCCTCTTAGTAACATCTCGCTTTGTACCTTCACTTTTGATATATCTGGCCTTGGGCCAGGCTTGTTTGGTGTTTACCTGGTCAAGCAGGCTGTTGCTGCTGGCGTCCTGCTGGCCTACATATCCATCACTGTGATGAATGGTTTGAAAAACCGACAAGTTGAAGATTGAGACACTTATGCAGCATATGGGAATCTTTATTCAGGAAACGTTTCGCCACACAGTGGCTGCTTCAGTCCAATACAAAGAGGAAGGCATAAGGAGAGGAGGAGAATGAGGTAATCAGTCCCTCAACCTGGAGTCGATGTGTTCAGTCCATCAATCTCAATCTTCAACATATCCATCACTGCCTGAATGATCTGGCACCTGGTGAAGATACTTGTCCAGTTTCCTCTGGAAGACTTCTACACTTGTCTCAGTAGTGTTTCTGATATCTTCTGGTAAGATGTTGAATAGTAGGGAACCACGGATGTTGATGCAGTGTTCTTATTGTGCCCACGGCGCCCCTGCTTTTCATTGGGCTTATTTTGCATTTCCTCCCATATCTCTCACTCCGGTATGTTATGGTACTCTGCAGATTTGGGACCAGCCCATCAAGTGCTTTTTACGATTATATTGTCATGTCTCTCTCTTTATCTCTCTCCTTCCCTCCAGTGATTACATATTTAGGGCTCTGAGGCGTTCCAAGTTATTTAAATGTTTTATTAGCTCTATGTGGACCGTAAATGATTTCTGTGTCTGTTCCAACATTTATATCTTTCCTGAGCTGAACGGGGCCGCCAACACTGAAGAATATTGCAAAAGAGAGCACAGCGGAGTTGAATACCGTTACCACAGACACTACTTCCCTGTTTTGAAAGTTCTCATTATCCACTCCCACATCTTCCTGACTGTCGTGACATTTGCCTTATTGTTCTCCTTGAAAGAAAAGTCAGCCGACGTATTCTTAAGTCTCTTACGTATTCTTGTCGTTCAATTCGATGATCCTCTTGGGATGTGTATACAGTGTTCCTTTTGAGTTCTTCATTCTTTCCACGTCTAAGCAGCTTATCACTATTGAAAGTCATGTTCTGATCACCACCGAACGTTATGTTCTCCACTACCCATTAGAAAACCCTGCTTATATCTTGCAATTTTTCGGCTTGTTCTACCCAGGTGACTTTCATGTTTATTTAGGTATCATCTATAAATGATACTAAATCTGTGATGAGTGTTTTTATCTGTCTGCTATGAGAATAAGAAACAGCAGAGGTGCCAGGACAGTCCCTTGGGTACTGAGTTTTTCACCTCACTGTTGCTGGATTTTGTTCTGTTTACTACTACTCTGAGTGCTATCTGTCAGAAACTTAAAAATCTATATACCTACCTTCCCCGTAATGCCTATAGCCCTCATTTTGTGTGCATTCGTCACATGATCGCATTTGTCAGACACCTTTGCAAAAAATGTGTATATCACATCTGCGTTATGGTTGTCTTCCAGCGCCTCTGAAATTCTGTAATTCTGGTTCAACAGCTGTAACAGGCATGATCGTCCAGTTCTAAAACCATGCTGGGTTGGGTTATGTAGATTGTGATGTTCCCTATCGAAGACTTTTATGATGTGGGATGTTAAGACTACTGGCCTGTAACTTTTGGCTAGCGCTCTACTACCTCTCTTATGGTATTATACAATTAGATAATTCTTATTAATAAACAACTTAACCCAGCATATTCTAACCTAACCTAATCTGTCCGTCTAAAGTCTTAAGGATCTTTTCGAGTTGCGTTAACTAGATTAGGCTAAGCTAAGTTGGTTTAGGCTAAGAGGTGGTAGTGGAGGTGGTATTGGAAGTGGTGGTGACAGTGTTAGAGACTTAGATTTAGATTTTGCTGACGAAGCGTCTAGTGTACTATGCTCCTCGTGTACATCCCGTGGACGGTAAGACAAGAAGATACGGAAGCACAAAAGGCGTTGGAACTAGACCCCAGAAAGGTTAACAGGAGTACATCTGGATATATCTTTCTGTTATGTTTTGTTCTGTTGCAAGCAAATTTAAGATATTTTGCTTAATATGTCTTTCTTTTTTTTCACTAATAAGATACTATGACGCATCACATAGGTTATTATACTAATCTCTACATTCCTCAATAAGTGGACTATTAAGCAAATAGTGTTCAAGATAGTGCCCATAGGACTGACCACATACCAGAGATGTATCGGATGTGAAAATTTAGATATCCACGGATGCATGTGAGGATCTCTTACTTCGCGGTTGCGGATGTGAGAAATTGTGCGGATGTTTCACGGATGTTGATGCGGATGTTCTGCGGATTCGGATGCGGATGCACATGCGGATATTTTACAGTAAAATGCGGATGCAGATGTAAGAAATTGTGCGGATGTTCCATGGATGCGGATATCTGATACGTCACTACCACATACTTTACATTTAGTTTGATCATCATCTGTGTGTCTGAGAAACTGCGATCATCATCTGTGTGTCTGAGAAACTGCGATCATCATCTGTGTGTCTGAGAAACTGCGATCATCATCTGTGTGTCTGAGAAACTGCGATCATCATCTGTGTGTCTGAGAAACTGCGATCATCATCTGTGTGTCTGAGAAACTGCGATCATCATCTGTGTGTCTGAGAAACTGCGATCATCATCTGTGTGTCTGAGAAACTGCGATCATCATCTGTGTGTCTGAGAAACTGCGATCATCATCTGTGTGTCTGAGAAACTGCGATCATCATCTGTGTGTCTGAGAAACTGCGATCATCATCTGTGTGTCTGAGAAACTGCGATCATCATCTGTGTGTCTGAGAAACTGCGATCATCATCTGTGTGTCTGAGAAACTGCGATCATCATCTGTGTGTCTGAGAAACTGCGATCATCATCTGTGTGTCTGAGAAACTGCGATCATCATCTGTGTGTCTGAGAAACTGCGATCATCATCTGTGTGTCTGAGAAACTGCGATCATCATCTGTGTGTCTGAGAAACTGCGATCATCATCTGTGTGTCTGAGAAACTGCCAGAAGCACTTGTAACCAAGCTTAAGCCTGGCTACTGCAACATTAGTCTGTTTACACTGCAAGTTGCTCCGTAGATATGCTTATCTACGTTCATGTTATCATGGTCAACTCAAGCTTCTAACTGCACTCAGATTTACTATTTACCTTCATTATTCCAAAATGCTTGAAACAGATATACAAAAGTTAAAATTAACATTTCTCCCCTCAAGGTACTTTCTTTGACTAATTTATCAACTTTATCACATATAAGTAATTCAGTGTGTTATGGAATCCATAACAGTTGTTACGAACACAAACTGCAAACGTGGTTGTAGCACGATAACCGAGACAGAAACGAGGAACGAAGACAGTAGTGAGTAAATACTTATACATATATATTTCCTTTACCAAACAGCAAGCAATTATATGTACAATATTTACAGAGGATATGTACAGAAATGCATTTTGCAAGCAAGAGACACAGTGAGAACCGTCTTCGACCAGACTTGGAGGTAAGTCTACCACTGTTGATTCATAAGTGTACCACATCGCTTCACAACTCTGGCTGGCTTCCTTTTAATTGTCTGGTTGAATCAAGGTTGAACAAGGAGGCCTTGCTTGTTCTACTCTTAGCATCTGGTTCGCTGGTTGGGAGGGCATGACTATATGGGTATGTGGCATACGCAGAATAACATGTAACGTACTATTAACATGCCTCAGTCATTCCTTTTTATCGAAGGTGAAAATTTTCAATTTACATGCCCACATAGGGAGTAATGGGGATTAGTGGGAGTGTGATGGGTAAGAGAAGGGGGCAAGGAAGAGCGAAAGGAAGGAATAAAGTGGGAGAGAAAGAGGAAGGGAAGTTTGCTGGGCAAGTGAAGAAAGGAATAGATTGAAAGTTGTGATGAAGAAGGGAGGCTTGCTAGAGAAAGGAGGAATGGATTAAAGAAGGGATAAGAGAAGGAAAAAAATGTGAGGTGAAGGGAAGTACAAAACTGTTTAACAATATTTGCCATGAATGCTTGGGTACTGTTGTTGTTGTTGTTGTTGTTGTTGTTGTTGTTGTTGTTGTTGCTAATGTTGATGTTACTGCGGATATTGCTGTTACAGCTGTAGTTGCTTCTATTGTTGCTGCTTCTAGGTTGCTGCTGTTGAAGCTGCTGTTGCTGTTTTGCTAGTGCAGCTGCTGTTGCTTTTCTGCTACTGTTACTGCGGTTGCTGCTGCTTTTATTGCTGCTGTTTCCTCTGTTCCTGTTTCTTCTCCTATTGCTACTGCTGCTTTTACAGTTTCTGTTGTTGCTGCTGCTTTTGCTGTTCCTACTGCTATTGCTGTTGTTACTGATGCTGCTGTTTTGCTGCTTCTCCTGCTGTTGCTGCTGCTGTTACTGCTGCTTTTCATTTATCTCCCCTCCCTCTTCCCCTCTCCCATCTATTTTTCTTCCTTAATGCCTGAATGAAGCCTTTGAGGTCGACGTTGCTAATGAACCTTTAATGGAATACTTGACGACATTCTGATTGCCCTTCTGAAGTCTCCCAGCTCAGCCTGACACTTCTCAACATTTTGTTTATAACCCAACCTGCGTGATGGAAGATGACAGAAAACATAGCAGGCTTATGTTCCCACTGTATAAACAACTTGTAGAATAGTGTAGTAGCACTATGCTGTTGTAGATCCTATGTGATAGAGTATAATAGGGAAACCCATCCTACGGACTGCGCATTTTAATTACTGGTAACGTTTGGGGTTACTTAACCTGTACTCCCTGGAGCGCAGGCGAGAGGGGTACACCATAATCTATATCTGGGAAATCCTATAACAACTGGTTCAAAATTTGCACACAGAAATCACTCCCTACGAAAGCAAAAGACTAGGGTGCTACTTACTCCCAGTGAAAGACAGGGGAGCCACAAGTAAACTAAAAGAAAACACTAGTGTCCAGGGCTCAAGACAGTTCAACAGCCTCCCACCAGGCATAAGGGGGCGATTACCAATATACCTCTGGCTGCCCTCAAGAGGGAGCTGGCCAGCTCCCTCTTGAAGACTGTGGTTCATACGTTGGACTACGTGCGGCCAGCAGTAACAGCCTGGTTGATCAACCCCTGATCCACCGGAAGGCCTGGTTACGAACTGGGCCACGGGGGAATTGACCCCCGGAACACACTCTTGGTAGACTCCAGGTAGATATTAGATCCCAAGAAAACACGAACAATGCAGCAAGCCTGCAGCAACTTGCGTTTCCACAATGTAACTATCATATACAACAATGTAACTATCATATACAACAATGTAACTATCATATACAACAATGTAACTATCATATACAACAATGTAACTATCATATACAACAATGTAACTATCATATACAACAATGTAACTATCATATACAACAATGCAGCAGTACACTGTTAATGTAACTATCATATACAATGCAGCAGTACACTGTTAATGTAACTATCATATACAACAATGTAACTATCATATAGAACAATGTAACTATCATATACAACAATGTAACTATCATATAGAACAATGTAACTATCATATACAACAATGTAACTATCATATAGAACAATGTAACTATCATATACAACAATGTAACTATCATATAGAACAATGTAACTATCATATACAACAATGTAACTATCATATAGAACAATGTAACTATCACATACAACAATGCAGCAGTACACTGTTAATGTAACTATCATATAGAACAATGTAACTATCACATACAACAATGCAGCAGTACACTGTTAATGTAACTATCATATACAACAATGTAACTATCATATACAACAATGCAGCAGTACACTGTTAATGTAACAAATCTTGATAAAAATTCTCTGGACCCCCTGAAAGCCCACCCAGCCGGAGGGAGGAAGAGAGGAGATATTATTACTTATGGCCAGTTCTGTGTACTGGGCTGGACGCTCCTCTACGACAATTACCATTACGGTGGACAGAACGCTACCACAAAACTCTATTACCCAAAAATATTCTCCCTACAGAAGAACATAAAAAGGCGCTTATTATCCCAGAATCATTTTTCTTTTCACACTTGTTTTTGTGGGTCGGCTCAAAACAGGTGTTGTGAGGAGATGAAAGTGCCGGGAGGGGGTATTTTATGTCAAGGTGGGTGCCTTGATGTTGAGGGGCTCTTGATCCAGGGAACTGGAGTTACTTTCCTCCGAGTCAAGATTGTGCCTCCCTGTCCATACGCGAGGTATGATATCTCTACGGGTTTAGTGCTCTCTCCTGAGTTTAATAAGGTTAAGGTACTGACTATCATGGGTGAGAGACTGTACCATCTATCAGGGATGAGAGACTGTATACCATCTATCATGGACGAGAGACTGTATACCATCTATCATGCATGATAGACTGTATACCATCTATCATGGGTGAGAGACTGAACATCTATCAAAACCGAAGGACTAAACATCTATCAAGACTGAGGGACTGAACATCTATCAAGACTGAAGGACTAAACATCTATCAAGACTGAGGGACTGAACATCTATCAAGACTGAAGGACTAAACATCTATCAAGACTGAGGGACTGAACATCTATCAAGACTGAAGGACTAAACATCAAGACTGAGGGACTGAGCATCTATCAAGAGTGAGGGACTGAACACCTCGGGTGAAACGTCTCATCAACAACACCCAGGTGTTCATCGAGGCTGAAGAGATTTTAGAAACGTTCTAAGAGAGATGGTGAACACTTGAAGATCTAAGTGGAATGGTGAACATCTGAAGATCCATACATATAGTGGACACCTGAAGATCCATACATATAGTGAACACCTGAAGATCCATACATATAGTGAACACCTGAAGATCCATACATATAGTGAACACCTGAAGATCCATACATATAGTGAACACCTGAAGATCCATACATATAGTGAACACCTGAAGATCCATACATATAGTGAACACCTGAAGATCCATACATATAGTGAACACCTGAAGATCCATACATATAGTGAACACCTGAAGATCCATACATATAGTGAACACCTGAAGATCCATACATATAGTGAACACCTGAAGATCCATACATATAGTGAACACCTGAAGATCCATACATATAGTGAACACCTGAAGATCCATACATATAGTGAACACCTGAAGATCCATGCATATAGTGAACACCTGAAGATCCATACATATAGTGAACACCTGAAAATCCATACACACAGTGAACACAAATATTCACAAACAATTTGACACCAGGTTACTTTAAATAATAAAATCCCAGATCTTTTCAATAAATGCTTTAAAATAATCGTGGTTAAATTTAAGGTGGAACACTTGCTATTATCCAGGAGCTGGAGGGTCCCAGAAGCACCTCCTTCCCTTGGCTATCACCTCAACAACAACATAAACAATAGAAAACAAAAGCAATAACAAGAAAAAACAGAACCACAGTAACTACGACAAAAACAATTACAGCCACAGGAAAAACAACTACAGCAATAACCACAATAGCCACAGTAACTGCACCCACAACCACCACAGTAACCACAATCACAGTAACCACATCCACCACTGTAACCACGATCACAACAACAGTAACCACAATCACAACAACCACAGTAACCACGATCACAACAGTAACCACAATCGCAACAGTAACCACAATCACCTCAGTAACCACATCCACAACAACTACAGTAACCACACTCACAACCATAATCACAATAACAGTAACCACACTCAAAACAACCACAGTAACCACAATCACAACCACAGTAACCACGATCACAATAACAGTAACCACAATCACAACAACCACAGTAACCACAATCACAACCACAGTAACCACAATCACCTCAGTAACCGCATCCACAACAACTACAGTAATCACAACCACAATCATAATCACAATAACCACAGTTACCACACTCAAAACCACAGTAACCACAATCACAACAGCCACAATAACCACAATCACAATCACAGTTACTACACTCACAACAACCACAGTAACCACAATCACAACCACAGCAACCACAGTTACCACACAAACGCAGTAACCACAATCACAACCACAGTTACCACACTCAACAGCCACAGTAACCACAATCACAATAACAGTAACAATCATAATCACAACCACAGTAAAAATAACAACTATTACAACTACAATACTACTACTAATAATAATAAACCAATTTAAAAATATCGAATCTTTAAATTATTCAGATAATCTTTCTTTAATTCTTTACACAGATTGTTTTAAAACTTCTAAAGGGTTTAATATTTGAGAATTATCTTGAAACGTGATAAAACTTCAGAACTTTATCACTTTTTAAAACTTTTAAAAGTGATTGATATGCTAATTTAAAATCTGAGAAAGTTTTAAAACTTGACGATTTAAAACTTGAGAATGTTGTAAAACTTGAAATTTTTCCAAGACTTGAAAAATATCCTGAAACTTGAAATATATCCTGAAACTTGAAATATATCCTGAAACTTGAAATATATCCTGAAACTTGAAATATATCCTGAAACTTGAAATATATCCTGAAACTTGAAATATATCCTGAAACTTGAAATATATCCTAAAACTTGAAAAATATCCTAAAACTTGAAAAATATCCTAAAACTTGAAAAATATCCTAAAACTTGAAAAATATCCTAAAACTTGAAAAATATCCTAAAACTTGAAAAATATCCTAAAACTTGAAAAATATCCTAAAACTTGAAAAATATCCTAAAACTTGAAAAATATCCTAAAACTTGAAAAATATCCTAAAACTTGAAAAATATCCTAAAACTTGAAAAATATCCTAAAACTTGAAAAATATCCTAAAACTTGAAAAATATCCTAAAACTTGAAAAATATCCTAAAACTTGAAAAATATCCTAAAACTTGAAAAATATCCTAAAACTTGAAAAATATCCTAAAACTTGAAAAATATCCTAAAACTTGAAAAATATCCTAAAACTTGAAAAATATCCTAAAACTTGAAAAATATCCTAAAACTTGAAAAATATCCTAAAACATGAAAAATATCCTAATGCTTGAAAAATATAGTAAAACTTGAAAAATATCCTGAAACTTGAAAAATATCCTGAAACTTGAAAAATATCCTGAAACTTGAAAAATATCCTGAAACTTGAAATATATCCTGAAACTTGAAATTATCCTGAAACTTGAAATATATCCTGAAACTTGAAATATATCCTGAAACTTGAAATATATCCTGAAACTTGAAATATATCCTGAAACTTGAAATTATCCTGAAACTTGAAATTATCCTGAAACTTGAAATATATCCTAAAACTTGAAATATATCCTGAAACTTGAAATTATCCTGAAACTTGAAATATATCCTGAAACTTGAAATTATCCTGAAACTTGAAATTATCCTGAAACTTGAAATTATCCTGAAACTTGAAATATATCCTAAAACTTGAAATATATCCTGAAACTTGAAATTATCCTGAAACTTGAAATTATCCTGAAACTTGAAATATATCCTAAAACTTGAAATATATCCTGAAACTTGAAAAATATCCTGAAACTTGAAATATATCCTAAAACTTGAAATATATCCTAAAACTTGAAATATATCCTAAAACTTGAAATATATCCTAAAACTTGAAACAAATAATGAACCTTGAAAAATATGCTAAAACTAATACAATCTTTCAAGATCAACTTCCTGTATAACAAACTACAATAAATGTGTTAAACGCGAAGTTTCCCATAAGTGTTTTAAGCACTTGCAGTCAGCCAGAGCCACCCAAGACACACACACACACACACACACACACACACTTCACCTTGCAATATACAATTGTCTTAAGCACATCATGCGTCTTGCAAATGGTGTGTATCGATCACAATTTATGTTCACTTAAGTAGCTTTCGTTTTTGTCAAGAGTTCCGCATCTGTTTAATGATACGTGGAGAAAGGTTGAGTGTGTGTGTGTGTGTGTGTGTGTGTGTGTGTGTGTGTGTGTGTGTGTGTGTGTGTGTGTGTGTGTGTGTGTGTGTGTGTGTGTGTGTGTGTTACAGCCTGGTCTTCCGTCCATGGTGTCATGGTCATTGATATACTGTGAAGTACGAGTCACGTAACATTAGTTTTAAGATATATTCACTTACATACTTAACAGATGCGAGGGAAAGAAATTACTCAAACATCTTCGTGGGGAAATCAATAGATTTTTTTTTATCCGCGAAGTTCGTTTATTATCTTTTCCTTGGCTTAGAGTCCTCAATTAGCAGTAGAGGATTAAAGCCCTCCCCATCCCCTCCCCCCCCCTCTCTCTGTCTCTCAATCTCATACACACACTCACACACTGGCTGGAGTGGCCAGAAGGGCACATGAGGGCAGGGCAAAGCTGCTGATTGTGGGTGACTTCAATCACAAAGAAATAGGCTGGGAGAACCTGGGGCAAAATGGTGGCCCAGAAACGTGGAGGGCTAAAATGGAGGGACACTACCAGAGAGAGATGAGAGGACGAACCAGCGAGACTGGACCTAGTATTCTCCTTCAGTAGTGCAGACATTGAGGATATCACATATGAAAGACCCCTCAGGGTCAGTCATCACGTGGCCCTGAGCTTCGAATACATAGTAATAGAGTTACAAGTGGAGAGGGAAACAGGAAGGGCAGGACAAATGAAGTCAAACTACAAGAGAGGGGACTACATGGGAATGAAGAATTTCCTGCATGAGGTTCAGAGGGACAGGGCACTGGCTGGGAAGTCAGTAAATGAGATGGTGGAATATGTGACAACAATGTGCAAGCAAGCTGAGGAGAGGTTTGTATCCAAGAGTAACAGAAATAACGAGAAAGCCAGGATAAGCCCTTGGTTCACCCAAAAGTGTAGAGGCCAAAACCAAGTGTGCTAGAGAATGGAAGAAGTATAGATGGCAAAGAACCCGGGAGAATGAGGAATGCAGTTGTAGAGCCAGAAACAAACATGCACATGTAGGAAGGGAGGCTCAACAACACGAAAATGACATAGCAGCAAAAACCAAATCTGACCCGAAGCTGCTGTACAGTCACATCAGGAGGAAAACAAGTCAAGGACCAGGTAATCAGGCTGAGGAAGGAAGAGGTGGAGATCAGAAGAAACGACCACGAAGTATGTGAGGAGCTCAACATGAGATTCAAAAAAGTGTTCACAGAGGAGACAGAAGGGACTCCAGAAGGACGGAGAGGTGGGGGACACCAAGTGTTGGACACAATACATACAACCGAGGAAGAAGTGAAGAGGCTGCTAAGCGAGCTAGACACCTCAAAGGCGATGGAACCGATGGGTCCTGAGAAAGGGCACAGAGGCACTGTGTGTGCCACTAACAACAATCTTCAACACATGTATCGAAAGAGGGTAACTACCCGAGGTATGGAAGACAGCAAATGTAGTCCCAATTTTTAAAAAAAGGAGACAGACACGAATCATTAACTACATACCATTGGTGGGCATAGTTCCGCTAATCCGCTAACCGCTAGTTAGCGGAATTAATTTTTTGTTTAGCAGATTAGCGTTTCTGCTATCTTCGGAAGCCGTTAGCAGACCAATTAGTTTCCACTAAATAAAGTTCCGCTAACTTTGAGTCCGCTAAAAAATTCATACGTTGTTGGTAGTCGGAAAGCAATGCCTTTTCAACGGCGCTCGTGTTTGTTCCTGTCTGCTGTAGGCGTTTCTCCAACAGTTAGTCAGGCAGCTATTGGCTGACTACGTGTAAACGTGACTTGTCAACGCAGCAGCATCTGAGCAGCATTATTATAATCCTCCATACCCCTCCCCCTCTATCAAACTATACCATCTCAGGAGATATATCTCCTATTTTGAAAGTTCTCATTATGCAAGCTGTCATTATTCTGCCATTTGCTGCATTTGTTTTGTGATCTCTGACATTATTTTTCTTAATTTTGTACTTGTTTCTTATATTCTAGTAAGTTTAATCAGGTATAGTCAGACAAAATGACTTATTTCCATTGGGGTCCTTTTAATACCTTATTATTATATTTAAAAGAGATATCTTATTTTTATACTGTAAAAGAGATAATATCTTATTATACTATAAGATATATACTAGGAATAAGGTAAAATAAGTTATTTATATTTACTTGTGTGTTAGCTAAAAAAATAAAAAATCGTTCTCCTCCCTTTCTGTCGCTACATTCATTAGGAATCTTTTGTCACTCTTCTTGAACTGGTTGATGCTATGACTGGCTTTGACATGTGCAGGCAGACTGTTCCATTCCTTTATTGCTGTACAATAAAAGGTGTTTGAAGCCTGGCCACTGACTGTGGCTACTACAAAGTTGTGTTCTCTCCCCCTGGTACTATGATTGCTCCGGTTCTCGACCTTGACAAAATTGGCAGCAAGATATTGTGGACACTGTGAAAAATTTTATAAACTTGATTTAACTTCAGTTGTTTTACTCTATCTTCAATATTCAGTATATCCAATTGTTGTAATTCATCCAGGCTTACATGTTCTCTTGGACCCAGAGCCTACATGTTCTCTTGGACCCAGGCCTACATGTTCTCTTGGACCCAGGCCTACATGTTCTCTTGGACCCAGAGCCTACATGTTCTCTTGGACCCAGGCCTACATGTTCTCTTGGACCCAGAGCCTACATGTTCTCTTGGGCCCAGGCCTACATGTTCTCTTGGACCCAGGACTACATGTTCTCTTGAACCCAGAGCCTACATGTTCTCTTGGACCCAGAGCCTACATGTTCTCTTGGACCCAGGCCTACATGTTCTCTTGGACCCAGAGCCTACATGTTCTCTTGGACCCAGAGCCTACATGTTCTCTTGGACCCAGGCCTACATGTTCTCTTGGACCCAGAGCCTACATGTTCTCTTGGACCCAGAGCCTACATGTTCTCTTGGACCCAGGCCTACATGGTCTCTTGGACCCAGGCCTACATGGTCTCTTGGATCGACGCCTACATGTTCTCTTGGACCCAGGCCTACCTGTTCTCTTGGACCCAGAGCCTACATGTTCTCTTGGACCCAGGCCTACATGTTCTCTTGGACCCAGAGCCTACATGTTCTCTTGGACCCAGAGCCTACATGTTCTCTTGGACCCAGGCCTACATGTTCTCTTGGACCCAGGCCTACATGTTCTCTTGGATCGACGCCTACATGTTCTCTTGGACCCAGGCCTACCTGTTCTCTTGGACCTAGGCCTACATACTCTCTTGGACCCAGGTCCAGGATGAATCTTACCATTTTGTTCTGGATGATTTGTAGTCTAGCTTTCTTTTTTTTTTTGTCAAGCCGGAGTACCATGAAGAACAAGCGTAGACCAAATGACATTGCCTAAGGGCTAGACATGGGGTCCTGCGAGTCTCAGTAGGTAGACACTGTGCCTCAGTAGGTAGACACTGCGCCTCAGTAGGTAGACACTGTGCCTCAGTAGGTAGACACTGTGCCTCAGCAAGCAGACACTGTGCCTCAGGAGGTAGACACTGTGCCCCAGTAGGTAGACATTGTGCCTCAGGAGGTAGACACTGTGCCCCAGTAGGTAGACACTGTGCCTCAGCAAGCAGACACTGTGCCTCAGCAAGCAGACACTGTGCCCCAGTAGGTAGACATTGTGCCTCAGGAGGTAGACACTGTGCCCCAGTAGGTAGACACTGTGCCTCAGTAGGTAAACATTGTCTCAGTAGGTAGACACTGTGCCTCAGCAGGTAGACACTGTGACTCAGTAGGTAGACACTATGCCTCAGTAGGTAGACACTGTGCCTCAGTAGGTAGACACTGTGCCTCAGTAGGTAGACACTGTGCCCCAGTACGTAGACACTGCCTCAGTAGGTAGACACTGCCTCAGTAGGTAGACACTGCCTCAGTAGGTAGACACTGCCTCAGTAGGTAGACACTGTGCTTGTCTGTAGAGGAACTTCAGTCTGACATTCGCTTTCTTTACTACACTGTTCCCTATCAGTTCTCCTGACATGCATGGGTCAAAGGGGATTCCCAGATATTTTACTGAGGAAACTGAAGTGATGGGCTCCCCATTACATCGGAAATTAATATTATTTACCCTTCTCAGTTTATGTTTCATGCCAAAGAGAATGGCTTCAGTTTTCCCGAGGTGTAACGATAGTTTGTTGTCTACTAACCATTTGCTGCAGGACTCCAGTTCCAGTGTTATTACATTAGCTATATCTCGTGGGCCTTTACCTGACACTAACACAGCACTGTCATCTGCATACAGTAGAAGTCTGCACTTGACACTGATGGTCATGTTTAAAAGTAAAATGCCAAAAACCTCAACCGAATCAGAATTCATGTGAAAGTTAGCGGTTAGTATTAGCTTCCGCTAATATTTTCGGCCGTTTAGCGGTTTAGCATTAGCGGAGCTAATTTTTTAGTTAGCGGATTAGCGGTTAGTGAAGCTAACTTTTCGGTTAGCTGTGCCCACCACTGTTACAGACCAGTGTCACTGACATGTATAGTATGCAAAGTCATGGAGAAGGCTAACAGGAGAAGAGTGGTGGAGCACCTAGAAAGGAATGAACTTATCAACGCAACCAGCACGGTTTCAGGGATGGGAAATCCTGTGTCACAAACCTACTGGAGTTATATGACAGGGTGACAGCAGTAAGACAATAGAGGGAGGATAGACTGCGTTTTCTTGGACTGTAAGAAGGCTTTTAAGACACAATCCACACAAGAGATTAGTGTATAAGCTGGAGGGCCAGGCAGATATAACAGAGGAAGGCACTGCAATGGATCAGGGAATACCTATCGGGAAGACATCATAGAATTATGGTACGAGACAAGGTATCAGAGTGGGAGCCTGTGACGAGCGGAGTTCCACAGAAGCCGGTCCTAGGACCGGTGCTGGTATAGTGAACATGGCGGAAGGAATAGACTCCGAAGTGTCCCTGTTTGCAGATGATGTGAAGATGATGAGAAGAATTCAATCGGACGAGGACCAGGCAGAACTACAAAGGGATCTGGAGAGGCTACAAGCCTGGTCCAGAAACTGGCTCCAGGAATTCAACCCCACCAAGTGCAAAGTCATGAAGATTGGGGAAGGGCAAAGAAGACCGCAGACGGAGTACAGTCTAGGGGCCAGAGACTACAAACCTCACTCAAGGAAAAAGATCTTGGGGTGAGTATAACACCAGGCACATCTCCTGAAGCACACATCAACCAAATAACTGCTGCAGCATATGGGCGCCTAGCAAACCCAAGAACAACATTCCGACATCTCAATAAGGAATCGTTCCTGACCTTGTACACTGTGCATGACAGGCCTGTATGCAGCGCCAGTTTGGAACCAACACCTAACCAAGCACGTACGGAAATTAAAGAAAGTGCAAACGAGAGATAGGGAGATATAATTAACTATATATAAAATACTGAGAGGAATCAATAAAGTGGACAAAGACAGGATGTTCCAGAGATGGGACACAGCAACAAGGGATCACAATTGGAAGTTGAAGACTCAGATGAATCACAGGGATATTAGGAAGTATTTCTTCAGAGTTGTCAGAAAGTGGAATAGTCTGGAAAGTGATGTAGTGTAGGCAGGATCCATACATAGCTTTAAGAAGAGGTAAGATAAAGCTCGTGGAGCAGGAAGAGTGACCTAGTAGCGACCAGTGAAGAGGTGGAGTCAGGAGTTGTGAATCGACCCCTGCAACCACAACTAGGTGAGTACACTCTCACACTTTCTCTCACACACTTTCTCACGCACACACATACATATATATATACACACACACACACAAACACGCGCGCACACACGTGCACACACACACGCACACACACGCACACACACACGCACACACGCACGCACACACGCACACACACACGCACACACACGCACACACACACTTTTCCCTCACAGAAGAATGAACAGGGACTCGAACCACGGTCTTGACAGGCAGCAGATCCACCGCTCTACCACTGAGCTACGAGGCTTATATAGAAAATTTTCATAGACTGCACTTTCTGTGACATATCTGTGTCAGCGATCACCAGCTGTAACCCAACTCTCCCTTCCATCCCCGAAAACCTTCATAGTACATGCATTCTACATTATCACTAGAACAGATATGCTATGAAAGCTACTGGTTGTGTGGGACGGGACAGCTGGGTCACAGCTGGTGACCGCTGACGTAGACTCATCACAGAAAGTGAGGTATGTGGAACCTTCCCATGTAATTCTCGTAGTTTAGTGGTAACATGCTGGACATGCTCCTGTCAGAACCCCGGTTCGACTTCCCTTCCAATCTTTGTGTGTGTGTGTGTGTGTATATATATATATATATATATATATACACACACATTTATTATGCGTATTTCGGTGAAGAATTGGCCATCATCAGTGTCTGTGAAGAAGAATCACAATTCTCGTACAATACAGGATAAAACTGTGAACAATTATAAATACTAAAACAGTCTGACCTCACTAGGTCAAGGCATTGGCTTAAGACGGTGGGAGAATTGGACCTGCCTCGCATAGGCCAGTAGGCCTGTTGCAGTGTTCCTTCGTTCTTATGAAACTTTAAAACTAAAGACCTACCAAGTGAATGTGACACCTCAAGGAAGGTGAGCTGAAAGTTACAGTTTTACAATGGAAAGATGGAAGTTAACAGAGAGAAAAATGTATACTGGAGAGACATTACTGTTTCAGTGTAAACACGCCAGCCACCAGAGTGTAGTCACTGAGCTCAGGTTTGCATGTTTGCAGCAGCCATTGCAAGCCACTGGGTTTCTTTCGGTCGCAATGTTTCCGTCCTAAGCAGCAGCAAGCCGAAGACTAACAACCATTTCTTGGTGGGCTACTGACCAATGTAAATACCAGTAATATGACACAGTAACCATATAGTCCAGAATTATTCCGTGTTGGATGTGCTTACGCACATCCAACCAGTACAACTGGGAAGGTAGAAATGCGGCCACTTTACTGTACTACGCAAGCAGCATTCACTAACACTAATCCCTTAACCGAGGTCATTTCCATTACAGACTTCGTTACTTAGTGCACCTTAACTTCAAAACATTAAGTGTGACTTCACCCACACCTCACTGGAGTCATTTGACATGCCTAGATCTAGCGCCAAGGTGCACAGCCTTTCTGTGCAGAAAGTATTTCTATAGTTCACAGACAATAATTATGTGCATGAGACTTGCTGGTGACTTTCCATACAGGAAGCAAATATGTTATCCAAGGTATTAACTTTGGACGACATGTTAAGAAGGTATTATTCCTCATAAGAAAGTTCAGAGGCAAGCAAAGCTGTCGTTGCCAGATTTTTTTTTTTCCCAAGGACTGTGAGATGGTCCATGTGTCGCGCATAGGCACTAGAGTTGGAGACTGAGGGTATTAGTCACGATGGTGAACTCCTTGATAAATTAGGCATATGGACAACACTTGGGTATCTTTGTGGAAACGTTTCGTCACACAGTGTCCTCATCAGTCCTAGACAAAGAAGTGCTGCACATGCGCCTGATTTATCAACTTGTTCGTTTATCTACATGGTGAACCTGTCTTGGGCTGTTTGTTTCACGAGGATATGGTGCAACCACACCCTTCTCATGAGGATATGGTGCTGCCACACCCTTCTCATGAGAATATGGTTCAACCACACCCTTCTCATGAGGGTATGGTGCAGCCATACCTTTCTCATGAGTGTATGGTGCAACAACACCCTTCTCATGAGGAGAAGGGTATGGGATATAGTGCAGCCACACCCTTCGCATGAGGATATGGTGCAGCTACATTCCTCTTATAGGGATATAGTGCAGCCATACCCCTCTTATAAGGACATGGTGCAGCCACACCTTTCTCATGAGGATATGGTGCAGCCACACCTTCTCATGAGGATATGGTGCAGCCACACTCCTCTATAATATGAAGTTAGTATGCGATGTTGAGGATGATATTTCTACCCAGACTAATGTGACAGTCGCTGACAATCCTCCTGACTTCATACCCTCTACCTCTAACGCTCAGATGATCAACCTGAATGTCGTTATTCTTTGCATACACGACAAGTAATGAGAAACCCCCAAGTATCTTTTGTAGATACTTGTTCAGATCGCCCTCAGTCAAGGCATGTGTTAGCCATTGCAATAGAATTCGATCATCCCAAAGACGATAATCATTCTGCATATGTAATTCTTACCCTCGCAGAGTTGGGTTTAAATGTACATAGCCTGTATAATTAGTAACAAAGCACACAGTTGCCAACTCTGTGCTTTGTTACTAGCTGATCAATTTCCAGAAATTTTTTGTGTTCACGTTCCCTCCGAATTCTGAGATTTAGCAGTATGACCTGAGCGTGCCTGTTCTGTCTTTGCTGTTAAATACTTTCACCTTTATAAATATGTATTCTTCCTCAGAATCCATAGAGTGCATGAATACAGATCAATCGATCAATTCCATCCATTATTATACTATGATTTGTTCTTATAATTCATAGTGTATTATGATACCACCCATTACGATCCCATCCTTTAGTTCTAAGTTACATATGTATTTGCTATTGTATAGAATCAGCCTAGAGCCACCTCCCTGTTCAGCCTATAGCATAGTATTGTATGTCGAGACGACATACGTAACATGACCGAACTGTCAGCATAGCTGCTGATCCCCTGTATGTATGTGTTATCTGTGTATCATAGTATCATCCATATGATTTACATAGCTGACCCCTTGCTAGGCTCAGTGACTAGCATGTGTGACATCACATGATGCCGCATGTGAGTGCTGGGCTCCCGGCCTCTCGCTCACTCCACGCATAGGTCTAGCAGCAGGCAACACGGCAGGTTGGGCTCTTCCTCTTCATACTCTGCTAATGTAAGTGTTACCATCCAAGTGTGTAACTCCAACCATCACATCTCCACGAACCCTCTCAACAGCTCTTCTCATGAGGATATGGTGCAGCCACACTCCTCTTATAGGGATATAGTGCAGCCACACCCCTCTTATAAGGATATGGTGCAGCCACACCCTTCTCATGAGGATATGGTGCAGCCACACCCTTCTCATGAGGATATGGTGCAGCCACACCCTTCTCATGAGGATATGGTGCAGCCACACCCTTCTCATGAGGATATGGTGCAGCCACACCCTTCTCATGAGGATATGGTGCAGCCACACCCTTCTGAGGGTATGGTGCAGCCACACCCTTCTCATGAGGATATGGTGCAGCCACACCCTTCTCATGAGGATATGGTGCAGCCACATGCTTCTCATGAGGATATGGGGCAGCCACACCCTTCTCAGGAGGATATTGTGCAGCCACACCTTATGAGGATATGGTGCAGCCACACCTTTCTCATGAGGATATGGTGTAGCCACATGCTTCTCATGAGGATATGGTGCAGCCACACCCTTCTCATGAGGATATGGTGCAGCCACATGCTTCTCATGAGGATATGGTGCAGCCACACCATTCTCACAATATGGTGCAGCCACACCCTTCTCATGAGGATATGGTGCAGCCACACCTTTCTCATGAGGATATGGTGCAGCCACATCCTTCTCATGAGGATATGGTGCAGCCACACCCTTATGAGGATATGGTGCAACCACACTTCTCATGAGGATATGGTGCAGTCACACCCTTCTCATGAGGATATGGTGCAGCCACACTATTATCAAGAGGATATGGTGCAGCCACACCCTTTTCATGAGGATATGGTGCAGCCACACCCTTCTCAGGAGGATATGGTGCAGCCACTCCATTCTCACGATATGATTCAGTCACACCCTTATGAGGATATGGTGTAGCAACACCTTTCTCATGAGGATATGGTGCAGCCACACCCTTTTCATGAGGATATGGTGCAGCCACACTATTTTCAAGAGGATATGGTGCAGCCACACCCTTTTCATGAGGATATGGTGCAGCCACACCCTTCTCGTGAGGATATGGTGCAGGCACACCCTTCTAATGAGGATTTGGTGCAGGCACATCCTTCTCATGAGGATATGGTGCAACCACATCCTTCTCATGAGGATATTGTGCAGCCACACCCTTCTCGTGAGGATATGGTGCAGGCACACCCTTCTCATGAGGATATGGTGCAGCCACACCCTTCTCGTGAGGATATGGTGCAGGCATACCCTTCTCATGAGGATATGGTGCAGCCACACCCCTCCAGCACACCCTAAGTAGGTGCTCTTAATGCGTCAGAACCTACTGTAAACAGAATAATAGAGAAATTACAAGACACTTGCGTCTGCTCATGCATGGGTCATCACAGGTCATGCACGGGTCATCACAGGTCATGCACGGGTCATCACAGGTCATGCACGGGTCATCACAGGTCATGCACGGGTCATCATGGGTCATCACAGGTCATGCACGGGTCATCATGGGTCATCACAGGTCATGCACGGGTCATCACAGGTCATGCACGGGTCATCACAGGTCATGCACGGGTCATCACAGGTCATGCACGGGTCGTCACAGGTCATGCACGGGTCATCACAGGTCATGCACGGGTCATCACAGGTCATGCACGAATCACAGGTCATGCACGGGTCATCACAGGTCATGCACGGGTCATCACAGGTCATGCACGGGTCATCATGGGTCATCACAGGTCATGCACGGGTCATCACAGGTCATGCACGGGTCATCACAGGTCATGCACGGGTCATCACAGGTCATGCACGGGTCATCACAGGTCATGCACGGGTCATCACAGGTCATGCACGGGTCATCACAGGTCATGCACGAGTCATCACAGGTCATGCACGCGTCATCACCGGTCATGCACGGGTCATCACAGGTCATGCACGGGTCATCACAGGTCATGCACGGGTCATCATGGGTCATCACAGGTCATGCACGGGTCATCACAGGTCATGCACGGGTCATCACAGGTCATGCACGGGTCATCACAGGTCATGCACGGGTCATCACAGGTCATGCACGGGTCATCACAGGTCATGCACGGGTCATCACAGGTCATGCACGAGTCATCACAGGTCATGCACGGGTCATCGCAGGTCATGCACGGGTCATCACAGGTCATGCACGGGTCATCATGGGTCATCACAGGTCATGCACGGGTCATCACAGGTCATGCACGGGTCATCACAGGTCATGCACGGGTCATCACAGGTCATGCACGGGTCATCACAGGTCATGCACGGGTCATCACAGGTCATGCACGGGTCATCACAGGTCATGCACGGGTCATCACAGGTCATGCACGAGTCATCACAGGTCATGCACGGGTCATCACAGGTCATGCACGGGTCATCACAGGTCATGCACGGGTCATCATGGGTCATCACAGGTCATGCACGGGTCATCACAGGTCATGCACGGGTCATCACAGGTCATGCACGGGTCATCACAGGTCATGCACGGGTCGTCACAGGTCATGCACGGGTCATCACAGGTCATGCACGGGTCATCACAGGTCATGCACGAGTCATCACAGGTCATGCACGGGTCATCACAGGTCATGCACGGGTCATCACAGGTCATGCACGGGTCATCACAGGTCATGCACGGGTCATCACAGGTCATGCACGGGTCATCACAGGTCATGCACGGGTCATCACAGGTCATGCACGGGTCATCACAGGTCATGCACGGGTCATCACAGGTCATGCACGGGTCATCACAGGTCATGCACGGGTCATCACAGGTCATGCACTGTAAAATACATATTATACAACTAATTCAGATATTCTTATGCTGAAAATCATGGTAGCTGTACTAGGGACAGATCAGGGAACGGGTGGGGTTTGAACCCATGGCAAGCGAGTCCTAAAACTCAGAGGCCAGTGTGTTGACCAATGGGCCAGTTGGCTCTAATAGGATTCATCCAAGTATATTTCTGTGCACCATAGTGAGGTTAGCATGAGCCACCACTGTGACTACAAATGAAGGTTTTTATAATCAAAGAGCAAGTAATGGCAACTGTGGTTGATAATACCATGCATGGCCCTTTAGGTGTGAAGAAGACAGTGCAGATAATAGCCAAAAACTTCTATTGGCCAGGAATAGATGTGGATGTGGGTGCCCTGTCAGGACGCGTGCCACTTGTCAGACGGTAGGTAAACCCAGCCATCCCATTACAGTCACTCCACTGTACCCCATACCAGTGTTAGGTAAACCTTGGGTGATTGTTGATTGTGAGGGATCACCATATCTAGTTCTGTGCCACTAGATATGGTGAAGTAACTCCATTCAGATGGATCACTGTGCGATCCATAGCCAAAGCCGTGGTAAGTTGTGTTACGTAAGGGGACCACGAAAGATCCAATCCGAATAGGGTTCGAACGTCGTATCGAAAATGTTCAAAGAGGTGTTGAGTGGCAGCGCTCTAGAGCGCTGCCACTAGACTGTGCCCCATTCATACTCTTCAAGATTCTCCCCACTGTCTCTCTCCTCCACTGCCTCGCCCTCAGGGTCTCCCGGAGGCTCCCTGAAGGCTGGAGTAATGGCGTTAGGTCGTCTGCAAGATTCTCATTAGAGTTACATAAGTTCACAAGATTGCTGCCGCTTCCCGCCAACGCTGCCGGATTAACCTGGATTTTTAATCATCGTCTGGCGAACGCTTCTGGATTAACGCAATTTTTTCCCCGCCGTCGTCTGGCGAATAGTGGTCCCGGATTAGCGCGGATTTTTAATCGTCGAGTGCCAAGTTAGCGCGGATTTTTAATCGTCATCTGGCGAACGCGACCGGATTAACGTGGATTATTAACAACTGTCTGGCGAACACTGCCGGATTAGCGTGGATTTTTAACCAGTCTTATGAAAACTGCCAGATTTGTGTGGAATATTAATTACTGTCTGGCGAACGGTGCAGGATTAACGTGGATTTTTAACCAGTCTTACGAACACTGTCAGATTTTCGTGGATTATTAACGTCGTGCGAACGCTGCCGAATTAGCGTGGATTTATTATCTGGTGGATTTATTAAATCGCATAAGGTAACACGATCATTGCATAAATCAGGTATAGAAATAAAAAATAAGGGGATTTATGTGTAATCCTCGTGCATTCCATCACACATTGAAGTAATCCTTGATAATATTGATAACTTTGTGAAGGAGTAAGTTGAAGAAAAACTTTATTATGATTGGTATACCTGTGTCAGGTATGACTGGTATACCTGTGTCAGCTATTATGACTGGTATACCTGTGTCAGCTATTATGACTGGTATACCTGTGTCAGCTATTATGACTGGTATACCTGTGTCAGCTATTATGACTGGTATACCTGTGTCAGCTATTATGACTGGTATACCTGTGTCAGCTATTATGACTGGTATACATGTGTCAGCTATTATGACTGGTATACCTGTGTCAGCTATTATGACTGGTATACCTGTGTCAGCTATTATGACTGGTATACCTGTGTCAGCTATTATGACTGGTATACCTGTGTCAGCTATTATGACTGGTATACCTGTGTCAGCTATTATGACTGGTATACATTTGTCAGCTATTATGACTGGTATACCTGTGTCAGCTATTATGACTGGTATACCTGTGTCAGCTATTATGACTGGTATACCTCTGTCAGGCATTATGACTGGTATACCTCTGTCACGCATTATGATTCTGGTATGTCTGTGTCAAATATTATAACACTGGTACATTTGTGTCAGGTATTATGACACTGGAATACCTGTGTCAGGTATTTTGACTCTGGCATACCTTTGTCAGGCATTATGACTCTGGTATGCCTGTGTCAGTAATTATTACTGGTATACCTGTGTCAAGTATTATGATTGATATACCTGTGACAGGTATTATGTCTATGGTATACCTGTGTCAGGAATTATGATTGGCATACCTGTGTCAGGTAGTATGACTTTGGTATACCTGTGTCAGGTAGTTTGACTTTGGTATACCTGTGTCAGGTAGTTTGACTTTGGTATACCTGTGTCAGGTAGTATGACTTTGGCATACCTGTGTCAGGTAGTATGACTTTGGCATACCTGTGTCAGGTATTATGACTGATATAAGATAAGATTTCGTTCGGATTTTTAACCCCGGAGGGTTAGCCACCCAGGATAACCCAAGAAAGTCAGTGCGTCATCGAGGACTGTCTAACTTATTTCCATTGTGGTCCTCAATCTTATACCCCAGGATGCGACCCACACCAGTCGACTAACACCCAGGTACCTATTTGCTGCTAGGTGAACAGGACAACAGGTGTAAGAAAACGTGTCGGAATGTTTCCACCCGCCGGGAATCGAACCCGGGCCCTCCGTGTGTGAAGCGGCAGCTTTAGCCACCAGGCCACCGGGCCATACCTGTGTCAGGTATGCCTGGTATACCTGTGTCAAGTATTATGACTGGTATACCAGTGTCAGGTATTACAACTGATATACCTGTGTCAGGTATTACGGCTGATATACCAGTATCAGGCATTACAACTGGTATACCAGTATCAGGCATTACAACTGGTATACCTGTGTCAGGCATTACAACTGGTATACCAGTATCAGGCATTACAACTGGTATACCTGTGTCAGGCATTATAACTGGTATACCTGTGTCAGGCATTATAACTGGTATACCTGTGTCAGGCATTATAACTGGTATACCTGTGTCAGGTATGCCTGGTATATCTTCGTCAGGTATTAGAAATAACTTTACCAGATAAGGGAATAATGACTGACTTTAATTGGGATAGAGTTAGAAGCTGGAATAATCTCTCTATTCTCTTGCTTTCCTTTCCCTCACTCTCTTTCTCTGTCTACTCTCTCACTTTCTTCTTTATCTTAGTGTTTATCTTTCCCCTTTCTTCTATTTTTTCCTATTTCTGTCTCCCTTTCACTTCGCTTTCTTACAATTGCCTTCTCTTTTTTCTCGCTGATTCTCTCCTTTCTACCCCTCTCTCCTATTGCTCCCTCTCCCTCTTTCACTTTACTTCTGTCTCTAGTCTAACTCATTGCTTCTTCTTTCTGTCCCTTTCTGTTTCTCTCCCTGTCCCCCTATGTTTCTTTCCTTCTCCCTCTCTGTTTCTCTCCGTCTCCCCTCACTGTTTCTTTCCCTCTCCCCCCCCCTCTGTTTTTTAATTTTTACACAGGGCTTGACAAGGTTAAGGATCCCTTCCTCTCTCTGTTTCTCTCCCTCTCCCCCTTTGTTTCTCTCCCTCTCCCCCTTTCTGCTTCTCTCCCTCTCCCCCTTTCTGCTTCTCTCCCTCTCCCCCCTTTCTGTTTCTCTCCCTCTCGCCCGGTTCTGTTTCTCTCCCTCTCCCCCCTTTCTGTTTCTTTCCCTCTCCCCCCTTTCTGTTTCTCTCCCTCTCCCCCCTTTCTGTTTCTCTCCCTCTCCCCCCTTTCTGTTTCTCTCCCTCTCTCCCTGTTCATCTCCCTCGCCTCAACTAATTACTTCTATATTGATCCTACCAGCACTACCACTTCCTTAGCAAAGGGTGAGGGAGGGAGGGAGAGTGGGAGGGAGAGTGGGAGGGAGAGTGGGAGGGAGAGTGGGAGGGAGAGTGGGAGGAAGGGCAAACTGATAAAGTTACACAGAATAAGAGACGCAAACAAAAGAAATAATTGAAGTTTAACTACCAGTCATAACAAGGGAGAATATAGGTCTATATTTCTTGATCATATTTAACATCTTCAGGTACAAAGGTCCTTGTTAATTAACACTTGAACAGTTTCAGCTGGTGATGGAGTGTGTTCTGACACCGTGATGGAGTGTGTTCTGACACCGTGATGGAGTGTGTTCTGACACCGTGATGGAAGTGTGTTCTGACACCGTGATGGAAGTGTGTTCTGACACCGTGATGGAAGTGTGTTCTGACACCGTGATGGAAGTGTGTTCTGACACCGTGATGGAAGTGTGTTCTGACACCGTGATGGAGTGTGTTCTGACACCGTGATGGAAGTGTGTTCTGACACCGTGATGGGGTGTGTTCTGACACAGTGATGGGGTGTGTTCTGACACAGTGATGGGGTGTGTTCTGACACAGTGATGGAGTGTGTTCTGACACCGTGATGGAGTGTGTTCTGACACCGTGATGGAGTGTGTTCTGACACCGTGATGGAGTGTGTTCTGACACCGTGATGGGGTGTGTTCTGACACAGTGATGGAAGTGTGTTCTGACACAGTGATGGAAGTGTGTTCTGACACAGTGATGGAAGTGTGTTCTGACACCGTGATGGGGTGTGTTCTGACACAGTGATGGGGTGTGTTCTGACACAGTGATGGAAGTGTGTTCTGTGATGGAAGTGTGTTCTGACACCGTGATGGAAGTGTGTTCTGACACCGTGATGGAAGTGTGTTCTGACACCGTGATGGAGTGTGTTCTGACACCGTGATGGAGTGTGTTCTGACACCGTGATGGAAGTGTGTTCTGACACCGTGATGGAGTGTGTTCTGACACCGTGATGGAAGTGTGTTCTGACACCGTGATGGAAGTGTGTTCTGACACCGTGATGGAGTGTGTTCTGACACCGTGATGGAGTGTGTTCTGACACCGTGATGGAAGTGTGTTCTGACACCGTGATGGAAGTGTGTTCTGACACCGTGATGGAGTGTGTTCTGACACCGTGATGGAGTGTGTTCTGACACCGTGATGGAAGTGTGTTCTGACACCGTGATGGAAGTGTGTTCTGACACCGTGATGGAAGTGTGTTCTGACACCGTGATGGAAGTGTGTTCTGACACCGTGATGGAAGTGTGTTCTGACACCGTGATGGAAGTGTGTTCTGACACCGTGATGGAAGTGTGTTCTGACACAGTGATGGAAGTGTGTTCTGACACCGTGATGGAAGTGTGTTCTGACACAGTGATGGAAGTGTGTTCTGACACAGTGATGGAAGTGTGTTCTGACACAGTGATGGAAGTGTGTTCTGACACAGTGATGGAAGTGTGTTCTGACACAGTGATGGGGTGTGTTCTGACACCGTGATGGAGTGTGTTCTGACACCGTGATGGAAGTGTGTTCTGACACCGTGATGGAAGTGTGTTCTGACACAGTGATGGAAGTGTGTTCTGACACAGTGATGGGGTGTGTTCTGACACCGTGATGGAGTGTGTTCTGACACCGTGATGGAAGTGTGTTCTGACACAGTGATGGAAGTGTGTTCTGACACAGTGATGGAAGTGTGTTCTGACACAGTGATGGGGTGTGTTCTGACACAGTGATGGGGTGTGTTCTGACACAGTGATGGAAGTGTGTTCTGACACAGTGATGGAAGTGTGTTCTGACACAGTGATGGGGTGTGTTCTGACACAGTGATGGGGTGTGTTCTGACACAGTGATGGGGTGTGTTCTGACACAGTGATGGGGTGTGTTCTGACACAGTGATGGGGTGTGTTCTGACACAGTGATGGGGTGTGTTCTGACACAGTGATGGGGTGTGTTCTGACACAGTGATGGAGTGTGTTCTGACACAGTGATGGAGTGCGTTCTGACACAGTGATGGGGTGTGTTCTGACACAGTGATGGGGTGCGTTCTGACACAGTGATGGGGTGCGTTCTGACACAGTGATGGGGTGTGTTCTGACACAGTGATGGGGTGCGTTCTGACACAGTGATGGGGTGTGTTCTGACACAGTGATGGGGTGTGTTCTGACACAGTGATGGGGTGTGTTCTGACACAGTGATGGGGTGTGTTCTGACACAGTGATGGGGTGTGTTCTGACACAGTGATGGGGTGTGTTCTGACACAGTGATGGGGTGTGTTCTGACACAGTGATGGGGTGTGTTCTGACACAGTGATGGGGTGTGTTCTGACACAGTGATGGGGTGTGTTCTGACACAGTGATGGGGTGTGTTCTGACACAGTGATGGGGTGTGTTCTGACACAGTGATGGGGTGTGTTCTGACACAGTGATGGGGTGTGTTCTGACACAGTGATGGGGTGTGTTCTGACACAGTGATGGGGTGTGTTCTGACAGTGGTGTTGGGCAAAGTAAGCAATATATGGAAAGGTGGGGCAATAAATGGGAAAGTGAGACAATGAATGGGGTCGAGTGGGCTTTGGGTCGAGTGGGCTTTGGGTCGAGTGGGCTTTGGGTCGAGTGGGCTTTGGGTCGAGTGGGCTTTGGGTCGAGTGGGCTTTGGGTCGAGTGGGCTTTGGGTCGAGTGGGCTTTGGGTCGAGTGGGCTTTGGGTCGAGTGGGCTTTGGGTCGAGTGGGCTTTGGGTCGAGTGGGCTATGGGTCGAGTGGGCTATGGGTCGAGTGGGCTATGGGTCGAGTGGGTTGTGGGTCGAGTGGGCTGTGGGTCGAGTGGGCTGTGGGTCGAGTGGGTTATGGGTCGAGTGGGCTATGGGTCGAGTGGGTTATGGGTCGAGTGGGCTACGGGTCGAGTGGGCTACGGGTCGAGTGGGCTACGGGTCGAGTGGGTTATGGGTCGAGTGGGTTATGGGTCGAGTGGGTTATGGGTCGAGTGGGTTATGGGTCGAGTGGGTTATGGGTCGAGTGGGTTATGGGTCGAGTGGGTTATGGGTCGAGTGGGTTATGGGTCGAGTGGGCTATGGGTCGAGTGGGTTATGGGTCGAGTGGGCTATGGGTCGAGTGGGCTATGGGTCGAGTGGGCTATGGGTCGAGTGGGCTATGGGTCGAGTGGGCTATGGGTCGAGTGGGCTATGGGTCGAGTGGGCTATGGGTCGAGTGGGCTATGGGTCGAACATTTAAAAATACTCCCTATTTTTTCCTCTTCTCAGCGATTTGAAAAAAAAAATGGCATCGAGTTCTATAAATTTGATCCGAGGAAAGAGAGAAGTTCTAATTCTTCGAATCAAGAGTTGAACTTTAGCCTCAGGGTTTAACCCCTCCTTGAAACTTTCTTTTTGACAACTCAGAAGAACTTAAGAACTTACAAGATGAATCCATTCCGAGATCAATGGGGATCAAACTCCTTTAAGGAAGAGATCCAAGTAAGATCCAAGCTCTCTAAAGGGAATCTAAGTCGTACAGGGAATATCAAAGTCCTTTAAGAAAAATCAAAACCCTTTAAGAAGGATCAAAACCTTTAAGAAGGTTCAAAGACCTTTAAGAAGGATAAAAGACCTTTAAGAAGGATTAAAGCTCTTTAAGGAGTATCAAAGCTCTTTTCAGAGGCTCAAAAGCCGTTTATAGATGATAAAAGCCCTATAAGGAGATCAAATCCCTTTAAGAAAGAATCCAAGCCCTTTAGAGGGATTGAGACTCTTCAAGAGAAATCCAAGATCTTAAACAAGGTGGATCTAAGTTCTTCCAGGATGTTAGGAGGAGGATTCAAGACCTCACAAGAGGTATCCAGGCTCTTACAGACTATGATCCAAGCCCTGGCCAAAGGGTTCCAAGAGCCCAGCAAATATCCTAAAGTAATCTGTAAAGTTACTGAGTTGGGATTTACGAGGCAAAGGAGGTGGGCAAAGTTAACAAGAACGGAGACTTATATCAGGATTTATTTTTTTGCTGATATAAGAATTTACTAAATGTAAAGTGAACATTTGCGTGTGCGCGTGTGTGTGTGTGTGTGTGTGTATTTAATATATATATATATATATATATATATATATATATATATATATATATATATATATATATATATATATATATATATATATATATATATATATATGTCGTGTCGAATATGTAAAACTAGTCAATTAGCAAGAACTCATTTAAAATTAAGTCCTTTCTAAAATTTTCTCTTATACGTTTAAAGATATATTTTTTTCATTAATGTTAATGTAAAAAATTATAATTATGCACCAAAAGAATCTTAGAAAACTTACCTAACCTTATTATAACAAGAACAATTTATTTTAGCCTAACCCAACTATATATATTTTAGATTTGTTTACAATAATTTAATACTAAACAAATACAATGAAATATATTTTTTTCGTTAGGTTCAGAATGATTTTGGCGAAATTATTGCATACACAAATTTTCACTTGTCCTATATGGCAAGATGAACGTTGCTATTTAAGCCAAGATCGCAAGTTCTGCCTATTCGGCACGACGTTATATATATGTATATATATATATATATATATATATATATATATATATATATATATATATATATATATATAATATATATATATATCGTGCCGAATAGGTATAATTGGTCAATTAGCAAGAACTCATTTAAAATTAAGTCCTTTCTAAAATTTTCTCCTATACGTTGAAAAATATATTTTTCATTTATGTTAATGTAAAAATTAATAATTTTGTACCAAAAGAACTTTGGAAAACTTACCTAACCTTATTATAAGAAACGAAATTTAATTTAGCCTAATCCAACTAAATATATCTAGATAAGTTTACAATAATTTAATACTAAGCAAACACAATGAAATATATTTTTTTTTTCGTTAGGTTCAGAATGATTTTTACGAAATTATTACATACACAAATTTTCGCTTGCCTTATTCGGCAAGAAGAGAGTTGCTATTTAGGCCAAAATTGCATGTTTTACCTATACCTGTTTGGCTTCCAGTGCATTAGTCAAGAAGATCGTCCCCGAACGCTTGAGAGACGTGGTAGGAGCTCAAGACCCCAGGTTTATTGAAGCAGCCGTGCGCTGGGACATCCTTGCAGACTCCAGTACACCAGCTCCTCCCAAAGAACACAAACAGTCCCACTATGACAAACCGATCATGGAAAAAATCGTCAATACAATGCTCACCAACGCTTCAGGAAAGGACAAAGCTCGTCTCCTGGCAGTGAAGGCACCACACTCAGGAGATTTCCTTCTAGCTGTTCCCAATTCCTCCCTGGGCACTCAACTCGAAACACAGGCCATTCGGATTAGTGTTGCTCTTCGCCTAGCCGCCCCCATCCTCACCGAACATAGGTGTATTTGCGGCGAGGCGACGGCTGATCAATTCGGACTTCATGGTCTCGTGTGTCACACATCAGAAGGGAAGTATGCCAGACATGAGGAGGTCAATGACATCATGAAGAGAAGCCTCGCCACAGCCCGTTGCCCAGCTCAACGGGAACCCCATGTGCAGAGGTCTGATGGAAGTCTAAAGTGTCCTGAGGGAGCCACTGTGCTACCCTGGAAGGATGGAAAGCAGATTGCCTAGGACTACACCTGTGCCGCCACATTGGCAGACACCTACTTGCCATACTCCATAGCTGAAGGGGGGTGGAGCTGCCAGCCACAGGGAGACCCAGAAGATGTTCCCCCTTGTTATAACTTGATCCCAATAGGGTCGGAGACCCTTGGATCATGGGGCAAGTGTGCTCTAAAGTTCCTCAAAGAGCTGGGTGAAAAACTCATCATAGAAACCAAGGACCACAGGGCGGCCAGCTTCCTCTTTCAGAGATTAAGTGTCGCGATCCAGAGAGGAAATGCCTGCAGCATTCTGGGCACGCAGCCCACTGCAGGGGAGCTGGACGAAGTATTCGAGATGTAGCTCTGAGTTATCTATGTTGTTTTACTTCATATTGTATTTTTGTCAATGTATTGTGTTTTTAAATAAAGCATATAGAATATATAGGGGGTGTTAGGAGAAAAATTTCAAACAGCATCAGGGAGAACCTTGAGTTTTCCCTGAAGCAAGTTTCTTTTTTTCTCTGAGGATGAGGGTCCCCAGGATAGCTCTAGAGGTGGTACCTCCCTATATATATATATATATATATATATATATATATATATATATATATATATATATATATATATAAATATAAATATATATATATATATATTATATTATATTATATATGCGCTCGTGTCTGTGTATTACATTTCGACCGCTGTGGGACTGTGTCGGGTACTTGACAAAGTCCCAACGATCGAAACGTCGGTAAATGTCTTACCCAATCATCAGGCTTGTAGTCACCTGCTTGTCGGCGTTCACTATCTACTGCCTGCCTGAGCAGGGACAGTAGGTGTTAGTAGGCTTGCCAAGATACCTCGCTCCTGCCCTGGATTGAACCCGGGTTCTTTGGTTGTGAGCCGAAGGTGCTCAGACCTAGCTAGCTTACTCTAAATTTTCTCACATGGAATAAGGATGCAACACCTGCCAGTTATTTCTGTAAATAGAAAAAAGTTTTTTATGAGAGAGAGAGAGAGAGAGAGAGAGAGAGAGAGAGAGAGACAGAGACAGAGAGAGAGAGAGAGACAGAGAGAGAGAGAGAGACAGAGAGAGAGAGAGAGACAGAGAGAGAGAGAGAGACAGAGAGAGACAGAGACAGAGAGACAGAGAGAGACAGAGACAGAGACACAGACAGCAGACAAAGACAAAGACAAATACAGAAATACAGAGATAGACTGATAGATTTAGATAGAGAGAGAGAGAGAGAGAGAGAAACCCATCTCCAACTTCAGAACCCAACAAAATCAGACGTCACGCTCTCTCTCTCTCTCTCTCTCTCTTAGCATTGCGTCCTCCCCTGGTAAGCCACGACAACGTCGCTGCTTATAATCTCATGAGCGTAGAAGTGAGTGTAAGTTGTTGTTGTAGCGAGGTGGGGAGCAGCCTCACCACTAACACTGCCAGACATACACAAACACACACTGTAACCTGAGTGGGCCATCTCGCTGTGGGAGGGGAGGGGAGAATAGGCTAGTGGATTCTGTGATAGGGGATGGGAGGGGAGTAAGAGGGATGGTCAGGGAGGAAAGGAGAACCGGAAGAGAAGGGAAATGGGAGGGGAAATCTGGGTAGGTGAGAAAGAAATCTGATAAAAATGAGTGAGACGACTGAAGAGATAATGGGATGAGGCACACCAAACCGAGAGGAGTGTAACAGAGAGATGCAGAGAGATGCACAGAAGACCCAGGAACTCAGCCTCCCTCTCAAGACAAAAATGCACATCTAAATTAATATCTACGATTTATCTCTTAGTTGCAAGTAATATTGTGACAATTGTTCTGAATATACCCTGATATATCCCATACTATGATATACCACATACCCTGATATATCTCATACTATGATATACCACATACCCTGATATATCCCATACTATGATATACCACATACCCTGATATATCCCATACTATGATATACCACATACCCTGATATATCCCATACTATGATATACCACATACCCTGATATATCCCATACTATGATATACCACATACCCTGATATATCCCATACTATGATATACCACATACCCTGATATATCCCATACTATGATATACCACATACCCTGATATATCTCATACTATGATATATCCCATACTATGATATACCACATACCCTGATATATCCCATACTATGATATACCACATACCCTGATATATCTCATACTATGATATACCACATACCTTGATATATCTCATACTATGATATACCACATACCCTGATATATCCCATACTATGATATACCACATACCCTGATATATCTCATACTATGATATACCACATACCCTGATATATCTCATACTATGATATACCACATACCCTGATATATCCCATACTATGATATACCACATACCCTGATATATCTCATACTATGATATACCACATACCCTGATATATCCCATACTATGATATACCACATACCCTGATATATCCCATACTATGATATACCACATACCCTGATATATCTCATACCCTGATATATCCCATACTATGATATACCACATACCCTGATATATCCCATACTATGATATACCACATACCCTGATATATCTCATACTATGATATACCACATACCCTGATATATCCCATACTATGATATACCACATACCCTGATATATCTCATACTATGATATACCACATACCCTGATATATCCCATACTATGATATACCACATACCCTGATATATCCCATACTATGATATACCACATACCCTGATATATCCCATACTATGATATACCACATACCCTGATATATCTCATACTATGATATACCACATACCCTGATATATCTCATACTATGATATACCACATACCCTGATATATCCCATACTATGATATACCACATACCCTGATATATCCCATACTATGATATACCACATACACTGATATATCCCATACTATGATATACCACATACCCTGATATATCCCATACTATGATATACCACATACCCTGATATATCCCATACTATGATATACCACATACCCTGATATATCTCATACTATGATATACCACATACCCTGATATATCCCATACTATGATATACCACATACCCTGATATATCCCATACTATGATATACCACATACCCTGATATATCTCATACTATGATATACCACATACCCTGATATATCCCATACTATGATATACCACATACCCTGATATATCTCATACTATGGTATACCACATACCCTGATATATCCCATACTATGATATACCACATACCCTGATATATCCCATACTATGATATACCCCATACTATGATATATCCCATACTATGATATATCTTATACTATGATATACCCCATACTATGATATATCCCATACTATGATATATCCCATACTGATATATCTCATACTATGATATATCACATACAATGATATATTACATACCATGATATATCACATACCCTGATATATCACATACCCTGATATATCACATACCCTGATATATCACATACCCTGATATATCACATACCCTGATATATCACATACCCTGATATATCAAATACCCTGATATATCACATACCCTGATATGTCCCATACTATACCACATACCCTGGTATACCATATACCCTGATATATCACATACCTCGATATATCACATATCCTGATGTATCACATACCCTGATATACCATATACCCTGATATATCACATACCCTGGTATACCACATACCACGAGTGAAGCACAGTCGTCCACACTACAAACTGGGTGTTAAGAAAGTGATCGGCTTTGATCATGTGTGTGCCTGCAAACTGCCAGAAGTACTTGTTACAATAGTCAGTCTGTTTACATTGTAGGCTGCTCTTTAAATGTGCTTATCGACGTTCATGTTCACAAGGAGGGGGGGGGGGAGAGAGAGAGAGAGAGAGAGAGAGAGAAAGCAGATAAAGAGAAATATTGTATTACAAAAGGGGGAATGAGAAAATACGAGATGTTAGGGAAGACAAAGAGAGAAGTGTAGAGAGAGGGAGAGAGGGAACTCGAAACAAAGGGAGTGAGTGGAAGAGAGAGGATTAAGATTGCCATTATAAAATGAGAAGATACAAGGGAAGGAGCAAATGTGTAAGTGGAGGGGAGTAATAGCAAGGGGAAAGACTCCGCTAAAGAAGGTGTGCAGAGAGCGAAGATTAAAGGGGTGAAGGAGAAAGAATGAGAGAGGAATAGGGAGGAACGAAGGAGGTGGTGAACAGGCAAGACCCGAGAGTGGATTTACTGGTACTTACTATACTCAAGGGGGTGTGAGCGGTAAACCCGTAGGGCTCATTCAGCCCCCCCCCTGGGGGGAAAATGGGAGGGAAAAGAAAATCGGGACTAATCGAAGGAGGGGAAAAGGACCACTCCGGTGTCTTGGATCAAGAGCCTTTCACACTGCACTCCAGTTAAATGAGATATTTTTAAAAAGAAAAAAATTGGTTGAATTTTTTCGTTGTTGAGAAATTGGGGTGAGAAATAACTGACAATGTGAGAAATAACTGACAATGTGAGAAATAACTGACAATGTGAGAAATAACTGACAATGTGAGAAATAACTGACAATGTGAGAAATAACTGACAATGTGAGAAATAACTGACAATGTGAGAAATAACTGACAATGTGAGAAATAACTGACAATGTGAGAAATAACTGGCAATGTGAGAAATAACTGGCAATGTGAGAAATAACTGGCAATGTGAGAAATAACTGACAATGTGAGAAATAACTGACAATGTGAGAAATAACTGGCAATGTGAGAAATAACTGACAATGTGAGAAATAACTGGCAATGTGAGAAATAACTGACAATGTGAGAAATAACTGACAATGTGAGAAATAACTGGCAATGTGAGAAATAACTGGCAATGTGAGAAATAACTGACAATGTGAGAAATAACTGACAATGTGAGAAATAACTGGCAATGTGAGAAATAACTGACAATGTGAGAAATAAGTGAATATGTGAGAAATAAGTGAATGTGAGAAAAATAAGTGAGAAATAAGTGACAATGTGAGAAATAACTGACAATGTGAGAAATAAGTGAATATGTGAGAAAAATAAGTGAGAAATAAGTGACAATGTGAGAAATAACTGACAATGTGAGAAATAACTGACAATGTGAGAAAAATAAGTGAGAAATAAGTGACAATGTGAGAAATAACTGACAATGTGAGAAATAAGTGAATATGTGAGAAAAATAAGTGAGAAATAAGTGAGAAAAATAAGCGACTGAGAAATAAGTATGTGAGAAATAAGCGACTGAGAAATAAGTGAGAAAAATAAGCGACTGAGAAATAAGCGACTGAGAAATAAGTGAGAAAATGTGCCGAGTGAGAAACCATACCAGGGGCGGGAATAGAACCCGCGGTCAGTCATAAAACTCCAGACCGAAGCGCTAGCCAATGGGCCAGCTGGCTAGAATAAGAGTAATCTAACTAGGTATATTTATACACCATAGGAAAGTTAGCATGGGCCTCCACTGTGACCACAAATGCAAGTTTTTACAGACGAATCTCCCGCCAGCATGGCCGTGACGAACTCTAGCTCAAGTCCCCTCGAAGCAATCGTGTCATTACGATTTCGTGAGTCATAACGAGTGAGAATGTGTGAGAAATAAAACTGAGAAATGAGAAAGAATGCGAGAGAAAGAAGGAAATGAACGTGAAAGGAAAATGAGAAATTTTTTTCATGTTCACGTGAGCCTCTAGTACACACATGAGCATCATGCTCACATGTACGTTTTGAGTGGGATGTGCACATATTTTGAAAGGAGTGCGCACATAACAGCGCTGATGTGCACATGTCTCGCTTCACCTAAACTTTCAAGGTATGCTCACATTAGCGAGTATACCTTAAAACGTCTAATAAGCAATGTCCACGGTCGTGGTGACACGATTGTAAGCACTTCAATAAATGGAATGGGACTCGAACCAGGGGCAAACCAGTCCTGAAGCCCGCCGGCCACTGCGCTATCCACCCTACCGCAGACGTTACAATGTAAAATTATTGGGTTTGTCCACTGGTGACGCCGCCTACAACTGCTGCACCTCATCTGTCAACAATACATAAGCTCCATCACTGCGAATATACTTCACTTTCGTCAAGATTAGTGGACTGAACACTCGATTCCAGGCTGAGGGACTGATTACCTCAAACTCCTCATCCTCCACCATTCTCTGCGTTGGACTGAAGAAGCCACTGGCTGGCGAAAAGTTTACAAAATATACACAATTGTTAAACAAGTGTCTCATTTATCAACTGGTCGGTTTTTCTGTACCACTTATTCACAGCCTACAGTAAAATACACCCAACTGGGTGTATTTTAATATACTCTAGCAAGATGTATATCACTGGTATACAGTATCGACGTGATGAATTAGACACATGTGCAACATCTGGGTATCTTTACTTGTTGACGTTTCGCCCTCCAGTGGCTTTATCACTGAATATATTTCTATTATGTTCATTTATTTTATGGATAAAGTCAATGGATGGCGAAACGTCTATAAGATACACAAATAACCCGTACATAGGAGAGAGAAAAGCTTATGTCTATGTTTCGGTCCAACTTGGACCATTTACAACGTCACAATGACAGAAGACAGTGAGAGTATATATAGGCGAAGAGGACAGGACAAAAAGAGTAAGAAAAAGAGGTGGTAGTAGTAGTTGTGGTGGTGGTATTGGTAGTAGTAGTAGTAGTAGTAGTAGTAGTAGAAAGTAGGAAGAGTAGTTTTTTTCGGTTATTTGTGTATTGTTCCAGTCACGATATTGTTCGTTAAGTAGAGATACCCACATGTAGCATGTGTGTCTTAAGTCATCACGCTAGAAGAAATCACATTACAGGGAGGGACTCGAACCATGGCAGGCGTGTCCTAAAACACGGTGGCCAGTGTGTTTACCACTGGTCCATGCCGGCCTAACAATATTCATCAAACTAGGTATATTTCTATGGACTTTAGAAACGTTAGCATGGGCCACCATTGTGACCATAAATGCAGATATTCACAGGTGAATCCCACGCCAGCGTACCTATGTCGAGCTCTAACTCAGGTCCTCCACGAGTTACTCAAGACAGCTTAGCCCCATCTTTTACAGTATTACAATAATGGTAAACAAAATAAATTATTAGACATATGTAATACCTGACTATCTCTACAGGAAGATATTTTAGATTTTAAAGTCGAGGGGCTAGTGCATCATGTACCCCAAATTCATCAGTAGCGCAAGAACATATGGATACATAAAAGGCCAAAAAACTAAGCCCCAAAAGGGTTAAGAGTATTGTTTCTAGATTTATAACTACAATTGTAAGTAAATTTCGGATATATGCTTAATATATCTTGGATCTTATTTTAGATACCACCAGTGACTTATCCCAGTTCAACTCAGAGACGAAATACGAATACGATAGAAGATAAGGAAATCAGTCCCTTAGTCTTGCAAAACTAAGGTCTGATACCCTGGTGTTACACAGACATCTAATTCATCAGTTATATACAGAGATTTCGGCACATGAACCATTATCCAAATTTGTATTAATAAACTTAAATAGCTTTAGAGATTAAGTCTACATCCTGAAGAACCCAATTAATTAGAAAGTTAAGATGACCCGTGGCTATGTTGGCAGTGCACTCCGCTCATATGCTAGGTGTCCGTGGTTCGATTTCTGGTACAGGTGGAAACGTAAGGAATGTTTCCTTACATCTGCTGTTCCTGTTCACCTAACAGCAAATAGGTACCTGGGTGTGAGTCACCTTACACCTGCTCCACCTGTTCATCTAGCAGTAAGTAGGTACCTGGGTGTTAGTAGACTGTTGTGGGTGGTATCCTAGGGGATGACAGTATACCAAAGATAGAACTGGGCTTTGATATGAGCTAAGGCTGGATAATAAAAATTATTTTGCCATAATTTGCCTTAATCTAAGCTGGCGATGTGTGAAGTGAATCAAAGATCTATGTTCACGCTCCCTTGAGTAATAGAGAAAAGGGCAATCCTTTATTAGAAGTTTCACTCACAGAGATGCTGCCATTAGCGAAACGTCGTCTTAATAAAGGCTTGCTCTTGCTCCAACATCTTTGCATTAAGCATATTTTATCGAAACTCTTCCTGCGTTGCACGTAATAAAGCCACACATGCAGTAATTGCAAGCTTTGTTATTGCAACGTTTCGCCATCTCAGCAGGTTTTATCAAGGCCGACGATAAAGCCGGCTGCGCAGGCGAAATGTTGTGTTAATTAATGAAGCTACTGGTGTGTCTGTCTATCCACAGCGATTCTTCAGATGTGAGAGGATCTCACAGCGTTCACATATGAGGTGCACAGTGCACCAGACAATTCCCCTTATTTTTGTCCCTCCATTGATGTGTACGGAGGAAAGCCTGAGCCTATTTAAGCCGTGGCAGTCCTGAAGAAGCTGCAGCAGCAGCTGACCTAAGCCACACAGCTGACCTAAGCCACACTGCTGACACAGCACTGGTGAGGAAGCGGTGTGTGGAAGACCCGCTCGGGATCCCATCGATCCACCACCAGCAACGTAGCTGAGCACCTCTCTCTCTCTCACTCTCACTCTCTTCCACTGTTTGAGTTATCCCTCTTATACACTGCCCTCAGCGCTCCTGCTATCACGCTTGCTGATTGCATGTGAGAATTACTTCCTCCTAATTGTGCTGACTGTGTCTGCCTACTAATTACCTTATACTGTGTGCTAGCAGGTGTTGAATAATTCTCATAACAGATTTAAAAAAAAACGTGCGTGTATATTTTTAATCAAGTTAATTACGTGTAAGCATAAATTTCCTCGTCTGTTTACATAAACATACAATTTTTACCTAATTTTTGCGTATTTTTATGACAGTGTACTGGGTATATACATCGAGAGGTTTATATATCTTGGGACATATATATACACACTGAAAATGTATTTTAATCGTGGTTTTAAGGTTCATTGTGTTGTTCTTAATGTTGACAGGGTAACTGCAGCATAACCGGGTGCATACACTCACCTCTATTTTTAATTAGGAAATAATAATCACCTACGTACGGACGATAGGCTTTATAACTATCAGATTAATTGACCCGTTTGGTCGATTTGAAGCTTATCGACTTGGTTATCGATTTGAAGCTCATCGACTTGGTTATCGATCTGAAGCTCATCGACGTGGTTATCGATCTGAAGCTTATCGACTTGGTTATCGATCTGAAGCTTATCGACTTGGTTATCGATCTGAAGCTTATCGAGTCCACGAGGCTGCTCACCGCCATTGGGTAGCATTAAAAATGGGTTGGGAAATATTTTTGTTAAGAGGGTTTGGGTTTGAGAAGGACTTGCCTAGTATGGACCAGTAGGCCTTCTGCAGTGTTCCTCAAAGTAAACTCTCGGTAAATATACACATATGTATACACCTCTTGCTGTATATATCTTCAGTACACCCGTTTAATATAAAATACTGAAGAACGAAAATAACGGTGTAACACTATAGCATCACAGGGTTGTGGGAATTTCGTTGGACGACGTGCGGTCAGCAGTAACAGCCTGGTTCATCAGGCCCTGCTCCACAGGGAGTTCTGGACCGGGCCGAGGGGGCGCTGACCCCTGGAATACCCTTCAGGTAGCTTCCAGGTAAGAGACAACTGGAACAAAGCAGCCACTCGGTGAAGACTGACAGAACAAGACAGCGAGAGCAAAGGAAGGCTCTATCTAGATGCGTGTTTTTTTGGTAACTTTTGGGTATCTTTATTCTGGAAACGTTTCACCAGTCAGTGGCTTCCTCCGTCCAATGCAGAGAAAGGTGAAAAGTGAGATGTTTGAGGTAATCAGTCCCTCAGCCTGGAGTCGATTTGTTCAGTCCACTTATTTTAATGGAAGTTCAGCATATTAGCGGAGATGGCCCTTATATATGTGCTTGAAATAAAGTTGGTAGAATTACCGACATCACATTACAGAGAGTGAACACTGAAGCAAGCTGCCTCTTTCCAGTCTATGTTTGTCCAACCTATTTTTATGTTACCCAAGTAATAGCTTTTATATCCTTTTACTCATGTACGAATTAATTGCTCTACCATATTGTATTACTTTTGTCACTACTACTACTACTACCACTAGTGAACATCGAAATGGCACCTCACTAGTATTGCACCTCACTCTGAGCCTTTATATACCCTCTGTGTCCATGTATTGTTTGTAATGGCTTGATAAAGCTCCTGGAGAGCGAAACGTTGCCACAATAAAATGTCACATTAGTTGCACTTGTGTCCTTTTATATATATGTGCTTGAAACAGCTCACCTGTGAGCGAAATGTTGTCTATAAAGATTTGCTTTCTCGTGTCTTTGATTTAAATACTTGCTGATATCTTTTAGTCGCACCGACCAGCCAGTGATGTTTCGCCTAAGTTGATAAGTTTTGTCGACAGTTTTGGGATATCAGCAGGTTATACCTTTGACGGGTTTCCAGAATTTTCTTACTCCCTCAGCCTGGAACTGGTCCAGGCTTGTCCGGTGCTTCCCTGGTCAACCAGACTGTTGTAAAGTAAAAGGACACAAGTGCAATTAATATAACATTTTTATTGTGACAACGTTTCGCTCTCCAGGAGCTTTGACAAAGCTCCTGGAGAGCGAAACGTTGCCACAATAAAAATGTCGCATTTGTTGCACTTGCGTCCTTTCACTTTACATATTGTCGTTAATTCTACCAACATAATTGCAACCAGACTGTTGTTGCTGCTGGCGACCCACAGGTCCACATATCTATCACTGAATATCAAAATGGTATACAATACCGACAGGTTGGTAGGTAAGACACATAGGCAACAGTTAGGCAACTTTATTCCGAAACGTTTCGCCTACACAGTAGGCTTCTTCAGTCGAATACAGAAAGTAGGCAGGAACAGTAGAGATGTGAAGACGATGTAATCAGTCCATCACCCTTGAAGTTCCTGACTATGGAACTGAACTTCTCCAGGCTGAGGGACTGACAACCTCAAAATTCTACGACTTCAAGGGTGATGGACTGATTACATCGTCTTCACATCTCTACTGTTCCTGCCTACTTTCTGTATTCGACTGAAGAAGCCTACTGTGTAGGCGAAACGTTTCGGAATAAAGTTGCCTAACTGTTGCCTGTGTCTCTTACCTACCATATCTATCACTGACCGATCTAACACTTGGAGGTACCAGACGAGTTTCCTCTTGAAGACATGTACACTTATTCCGGCAGTGCTTTTGATATCTTCTGGCAAGACTTAAGAAATCGTAATGACACGATTGCAAATAAACCGCGGGTTCAATCCCGGCCGGGGGTATGGTTTTCTAGCAAGACGTTGGTGTGACCACGGATGTTGATACAATGTTCTTCCATTGTGTCCATGGCGCCTCTGATTTTCACTGGTTTGTTTTACAATGTATTCCAAATCTCTCACTCCTGTATGGCATTATTGTAGTTTGCAGATTTAGGACTAGACCCTCAAGGTATATTTCGCGTATATATTATGAAGAAGCTCTCAATCCATTGAATAAATATTTAGAACTTTGAGACATTACTAATAATTTAAATATTTTATTAGTTCTATGAGGAACGTAAACGTTCTTTGTTCCAGCTTCGATCTCTCTCTCTGGCCTTCAGCAGAACCGTCAACACTGAGATTTGAGTAATATCACTATTTTCATTGTAATTTTTTGAAATTTCTTACTCTCCACCCCATTAATTTCCAGGTGTCGTAGCATTTGCTTATTGTGATCTTTTTACACTATGTTAGTTCTGTTTGGTGATCCTCTTGAGTTTTGTATACAGTGTCACTCTTAATTTTTTTAATTTTTTATATATCTAATTTGCTGGAAATTGTTACCACTTAACATCATATTATCTCTACTGCTCACTGGATTATTATTATAATCAAGGGGGAAGCGCTAAACCCGGAGGATTATACAACACCTGGGGGGGGGGATGTGGTAGGCATTCAGGCTTAATTCGGGGAACTGGAACACAGATCCAATTACCTAAATCAAGAGCCGCTCACCAACATCAAGGAACCTTCCTTGAGGGGTCTGCTCACTGGAAAACTTGGCTTACATAGTCTTGAAATGTTCCCGTGTCTTCTCTCGATGTGATTTTCATGTTTATTTTCGTATTGTCTGCAAATGATACAAAACGGTGGCAAATCTTTAAGTCCACTACGAGGATAATAAACTGTAAGGGCGCCAGCATCATGCCTTGCGGTACTGAGCTTTATACTTTGCTAATGATAAATTTCGTTTTGTTTACTACTGCTCCATCTTCTAGTGGTCAGAACGCTGAATATCCATTTGCTTTCTTTTCTTTTTATACCTATCACCCTCATCTTATATGCTCTTTTTTATAGCTTTTACAACTTCGTGTGTACCGTATCTGCATTCTTCACTGCCCTCATAATCCTGTCATAATGGCTTAGTAGTAATGACAACCAGTATCTTCCTGCTCTGATATGTACTGTCTTAGGACATGCAGTCTATGCTGTCACAAAGGAGTTGTGTTTGTACTTTTTAAGGTTTGTGGGATTTCCTCTTGATCTTCACACAAGATTTCGATTTTACCGTCGAAATGGCTAATTACTTGTGCACTCACTATCCATCCAAGAGAGCACAAAGACCTTCGTACAGCCACTGGCAGAATGTTAATCGCACGCGCTTTAAGAACAATCTGGGGCCCACTAGGCGTTTTAACTGGCTATGTAATTTCACTACGTCAAGGGAAACAAAGCCCGCAGTTCCCCATTACTTCAGACTTAGAATCTTATTTTAACCACATTGAAACAAAATAATCGTCCGTGTATTGACTAACATTAAAATGAAGAATGAAATAAATGTAAGTGGGAATTACGGATATGCAAACCATCCACACGTAAACATCGGTCCTTAACCAGACACACTTTACACACAGAAGAGTGAAATGTTTATTTAGTGAAATGCAAAATAGGAGCTCCAGTACACAGATGTATCGATTATGAAGGCTGTATGATTTTAAGATACACTGGAGGAAGACGTTCTCTCCTGTAAACTTACATTCACCCCATACCAAAAACTCCATACCAACATCCAGCACTAACACACACACACACACACACACACACACACACACACACACACACACACACACACACACACACAAAACATTCACTCATTTCAAAACCCACACCCACCCCACCTCTTCCAAAACCCACACCCACCCCACCTCTTCCAAAACCCACACCCACCCCACCTCTTCCAAAACCCACACCCACCCCACCTCTTCCAAAACACACACCCACCCCACCTCTTCCAAAACCCACACCCACCCCACCTCTTCCAAAACTCACACCCACCCCACCTCTTCCAAAACCCACACCCACCTCTTCCAAAACCTACACCCACCCCTCCTCTTCCAAAACCCACACCCACCCCACCTCTTCCAAAACCCACACCCACCCCACCTCTTCCAAAACCCACACCCACCCCACCTCTTCCAAAACCCACACCCACCCCACCTCTTCCAAAACCCACACCCACCCCACCTCTTCCAAAACCCACACCCACCCCACCTCTTCCAAAACCCACACCCACCCCACCTCTTCCAAAACCCACACCCACCCCACCTCTTCCAAAACCCACACCCACCCCACCTCTTCCAAAACCCACACCCACCCCACCTCTTCCAAAACCCACACCCGCCCCACCTCTTCCAAAACCCACACCCACCCCACCTCTTCCAAAACCCACACCCGCACACCTCACAAAAAAATAAAGAACACATTTCTCCACACAAAACATATCATATCGTCTACCACAACTTTGTCAGAGTGTAAAGACTAGTTTAAGTGGGAAAGTCTTAAAGAGAGTGAGACAAGCACTCAAGACGACAAGCACTTGAGAAGACAAACACTTCAGAAGACAAACACTCGCTGCTGGCATAATACCTCATCTCACAAGTTTTACCATAAGAAAACAATGAAGTTTGCGCAATAAGTTCGTGAATCTCACTTAAGAGTGACATGTTTCAGCCAGAAGACAACTTTTTCTTCTTCTTTCCTGATTACTTTATTTAGTCTGCTTTCTGATTACATATTTTTATTTGTGGCAGTATACTTATTACTATATCTTATTTAATTACCTTCCATAATTTAACTTGATAAGATTATATATATATATATATATATATATATATATATATATATATATATATATATATATATATATATATATATGTAAAGTTTGTTGTTATTGCATACTGCTAATATATTCCGTCTTAATCGTGTGTTTGTAGCATATTTCTGGCGTATATACGCCAACTGGTTCATATACCAGAACATATACGCGAAGCGTATAATTTTATCTTGACCTCCATATAGGATAAAGATAGGCATGAAAGTTAAAAATTAGGAAGTTGATGCCTTAATGATCCTGTGGGTCAATAGGACTTAATCCATATTATCTATAATGCAAATACGGCTTTCAGGCTGACATTTAATGGAACATTGAATAATGTTCATACAACTGCTACGAACATTAGAAATGTAGCGACAACAAACGAGATTTTAATTCAACTTGATCTTCTTATAAAGTGCTATTATCCTCTTCTCTCAATACTGGTCTCTCGACACTAACATTTCTACTGTTTAGGATGGATATGAGGCGCACAATAAGCTAGAGACTACCATCCACAGGATGGATATGGGGTGCACAATAAACTAGCCACTACCATCCATAGGATGGATATGAGGTGCACAAACTAGCCACTACCATCCACAGGATGGATATGAGGTGCACAATAAACTAGCCACTACCATCCATAGGATGGATATGAGGTGCACAATAAGCTAGCCACTACCATCCACAGGATGGATATGAGGTGCACAATAAACTAGCCACTACCATCCATAGGATGGATATGAGGTGCACAATAAACTAGCCACTACCATCCATAGGATGGATATGAGGTGCACAATAAGCTAGCCACTACCATCCACAGGATGGATATGAGGTGCACAATAAACTAGCCACTACCATCCACAGGATGGATATGAAGTGCACAAACTAGCCACTACCATCCATAGGATGGAGCTGAGGTGCACAATAATCTAGCCTCTCCCATCCATAGGATGGATATGAGGTGCACAATAAGCTATCCACTACCATCCACAGGATGGATATGAGGTGCACAATAAACTAGCCACTACCATCCATAGGATGGATATGAGGTGCACAATAAACTAGCCACTACCATCCACAGGATGGATATGGGGTGCACAATAAGCTAGCCACTACTATCCACAGGATGGATATGAGGGGCACAATAAACTAGCCACTACCATCCACAGGATGGATATGAGGTGTACAATAAACTAGCCACTACCATCCACAGGATGGATATGAGGTGCACAATAAGCTAGCCACTACCATACACAGGATGGATGAGGTGCACAATAAACTAGCCACTACCATCCACAGGATGGATTTGAGGTGCACAATAAACTAGCCACTACCATCCACAGGATGGATATGAGGTGCAAAATAAACTAGCCACTACCATCCACAGGATGGATATTAGGTGCACAATAATCTAGCCACTACCATCCACAGAATGGATGTTAGGTGCACAATAATCTAGCCACTACCATCCACAGGATGGATATAAGGTGCACAATAAGCTACCCACTACCATCCACAGGATGGATATGAGGTGCACAATAAGCTAGCCACTACCATCCACAGGATGGATATGAGGTGCACAATAAGCTACCCACTACCATCCACAGGATGGATATGAGGTGCACAATAAGCTAGCCACTACCATCCATAGGATGGATGTGAGGTACACAAACTAGACACTACCATCCACAGGATGGATATGAGGTGCACAATAAACTAGCCACTACCATCCACGGGATGGATATGAGGTGCACAATAAACTAGCCACTACCATCCACGGGATGGATATGAGGTGCACAATAAACTAGCCACTACCATCCACGGGATGGATATGAGGTGCACAATAAACTAGCCACTACCATCCACAGGATGGATATGAGGTGCACAATAAACTAGCCACTACCATCCACAGGATGGATATGAGGTGCACAATAAACTAGCCACTACAATCCACAGGATGGATATGAGGTACACAATAAACTAGCCACTACCATTCATAGGATGGATATGAGGTGCACAATAAGCTAGCCACTACCATCCACAGGATGGATATGAGGTGCACAATAAGCTAGCCACTACCATCCACAGGATGGATATGAGGTGCACAATAAACTAGCCACTACCATCCACAGGATGGATATGAGGTACACAATAAGCTAGCCACTACCATCCACAGGATGGATATGAGGTACACAATAAACTAGCCACTACCATCCACAGGATGGATATGAGGTGCGCAATAAACTAGCCACTACCATCCACAGGATGGATATGAGGTACACAAACTAGCCACTACCATCCACAGGATGGATGAGAGGTACACAAACTAGCCACTACCATCCACAGGATGGATATGAGGTACACAATAAACTAGCCACTAACATCCACAGGATGGATATGAGGTACACAAACTAGCCACTACCATCCACAGGATGGATGAGAGGTGCACAATAAACAAGCCACTACCATCCACAGGACGGATATGAGGTGCACAATAAACTAGCCACTACCATCCACAGGATGGATATGAGGTACACAATAAGCTAGCCACTACCATCCATAGGATGGATATGAGGTACACAATAAACTAGCCACTACCATCCACAGGATGGATATGAGGTGCACAATAAACTAGCCACTACCATCCACAGGATGGATATGAGGTACACAATAAACTAGCCACTACCATCCACAGGATGGATATGAGGTGCACAATAAACTAGCCACTACCATCCACAGGATGGATATGAGGTGCACAATAAACTAGCCACTACCATCCACAGGATGGATATGAGGTACACAAACTAGCCACTACCATCCACAGGATGGATATGAGGTGCACAAACTAGCCACTACCATCCACAGGATGGATATGAGGTGCACAATAAACTAGCCACTACCATCCACAGGATGGATATGAGGTGCACAATAAACTAGCCACTACCATCCACAGGATGGATATGAGGTACACAATAAACTAGCCAATTAGGTGGCAAAATTATGCAGACATAAAATTATTATTAATTATTATTATTATTATTATTATTTGTAATATGCGTTGGGGCTAAACATCGCCTGAGAAAATGGGAGGCAATTAGGTTTAATCCAAGGAAGGAGAGGTGAGGTTTAGTGTCTTGGATCAAGAGCTTTCTTAGGGCCAATGTTTTGCCCGCGAGTCCGCTTTAAGTCACCTCTAAACGAAACTTGAGAGAAACGTGGGCGAAATGTATGAGCGAACCTGAGCGAAACTAATGACCGAAATATGTGAGCGAAACCTGAGCTAAACTAATGAAGGAAATATGTGGGCGAAATCTTAACGAAACGTGCGAGTAAACCGTGAATAAAACCTATGAGCGAAACGTTGTCTCACGAGTATCTATGTCACTCTCTTATTTTCCTCTCCCTTCACCTGCTGTTATTCCTTCTCCTCTTCTTTCTCCTCTTCCCCTCCTCCTCATCGTCCTCCGCCTCTCTTCCTCCTTCGCCGGGATTATTGTTATCTGTGATTCCTCAGTGTAACACACACTGTCGGCAGTGTAACTCTCACACTGTCGGCAGTGTAACTCTCACACTGTCGGCAGTGTAACTCTCACACTGTCGGCAGTGTAACTCACACACTGTCGGCAGTGTAACTCACACACTGTCGGCAGTGTAACTCACACACTGTCGGCAGTGTAACTCACACACTGTCGGCAGTGTAACTCACACACTGTCGGCAGTGTAACTCACACACTGTCGGCAGTGTAACTCTCACACTGTCGGCAGTGTAACTCTCACACTGTCGGCAGTGTAACTCTCACACACTGTCGGCAGTGTAACTCACACACTGTCGGCAGTGTAACTCTCACACACTGTCGGCAGTGTAACTCTCACACACTGTCGGCAGTGTAACTCTCACACACTGTCGGCAGTGTAACTCTCACACACTGTCGGCAGTGTAACTCTCACACACTGTCGGCAGTGTAACTCTCACACACTGTCGGCAGTGTAACTCACACACACTGTCGGCAGTGTAACTCACACACACTGTCGGCAGTGTAACTCTCACACACTGTCGGCAGTGTAACTCACACACACTGTCGGCAGTGTAACTCACACACACTGTCGGCAGTGTAACTCACACACACTGTCGGCAGTGTAACTCACACACACTGTCGGCAGTGTAACTCACACACACTGTCGGCAGTGTAACTCACACACACTGTCGGCAGTGTAACTCACACACACTGTCGGCAGTGTAACTCACACACACTGTCGGCAGTGTAACTCACACACACTGTCGGCAGTGTAACTCTCACACTGTCGGCAGTGTAACTCACACACTGTCGGCAGTGTAACTCACACACACTGTCGGCAGTGTAACTCACACACTGTCGGCAGTGTAACTCACACACACTGTCGGCAGTGTAACTCACACACTGTCGGCAGTGTAACTCACACACTGTCGGCAGTGTAACTCTCACACACTGTCGGCAGTGTAACTCTCACACACTGTCGGCAGTGTAACTCACACACTGTCGGCAGTGTAACTCACACACTGTCGGCAGTGTAACTCACACACTGTCGGCAGTGTAACTCACACACACTGTCGGCAGTGTAACTCTCACACACTGTCGGCAGTGTAACTCACACACTGTCGGCAGTGTAACTCACACACTGTCGGCAGTGTAACTCACACACTGTCGGCAGTGTAACTCACACACACTGTCGGCAGTGTAACTCACACACACTGTCGGCAGTGTAACTCACACTGTCGGCAGTGTAACTCACACACACTGTCGGCAGTGTAACTCACACACACTGTCGGCAGTGTAACTCACACACACTGTCGGCAGTGTAACTCACACACACTGTCGGCAGTGTAACTCACACACACTGTCGGCAGTGTAACTCACACACACTGTCGGCAGTGTAACTCACACACACTGTCGGCAGTGTAACTCACACACTGTCGGCAGTGAAGTTAACTGATTGTTCATTTCTAACTAATATCATTTATGTGCAAATTTGATCATTAATTAATGTTAATGAATTATCGTGAATTATTACGAAGGTTATACCGGAGGATTTCCCTCAGATTATTGGCTCATTTAATTTTTCATAACCTAGTGAGCACTCCGTTAACTTCGGTTTTTTTGTTAAAAATAATGGTTATTTTGGTTTTTATTGCTTGGGTATTTTCAATTATTAAGGTTATATATTTTTTAATTATTATTCGGGTTTTTCTCGTTTGGGAATTGTGAGGGAATGGTTTGGTAGATAAAAGTGGAAGCATGAATGGGTGGGTGGTGGTGGTTTAATTGGTAGAATGCTTGTTCTGAATGGGGTGTGTAGTCTCCTCCTCCACTCTCCCCCCTCCTTTTTTCCACCCTGTGGGAGTTAACGTGAGATCCTCCTGATGGATGAACGCTCCTTGGCTTTCTGCTCCCATTAAGTCTGTAAGTGTTGAGCGCCACAGTTGTTTACTGTTATATTGTGTTGGGTTTTTAGGTGATTTAACCGAACGGTTGTTGACGTAGGTATTTTAAGGTGATTCTCTTTGTCCTCACTATTTGTTTTGAAGCCTATCATGTTAAGTGACTGTCCGGATTGTAACTTACTGTTGTTTTGTAGCCTTGCTGGCTGGGTCACCCGACACAGGCGAGACAAGACGGGCAGCAGGATCAAGGCATAGATCCAAAACGTGATATCTCATCATGTTTTAGGGAACTTTACAGTTTCTCTACAACTTTTGATTGATCAGCGGGTTTTCTTCATCGTCCTGCAGCCAAACACCATTGTTATGCCACCAACCGTTCACTATGGTGAATATTTGCGTGTCTACTATCTCGGGCCGAGCTTCGGACAAAGTCACGTCCATCATTGACTACACGACGACTCACGAAATCGTAATGATACGATTACAAACAAATCATACCACGGGTGGGGTTAGAACCCTGTCTGGAGTTTAGTGACTCTCTGACCGCGGGTTCTAACCCCACCCTTGGTATAGTCTTCACACCCCTGAGTATTCATATTTTCTTCAAAACGCCCTGCGGCAAATCTCCATTTGTTACGCCGCCAGCTGTTTACCTTGATAAATATTAGCAACGGTACTGTCTTGGGCGGAACTTCACAACAGTCACGACCACCATTATTATCAAAAAGAAGCGCTAAGCCACAAGGGCTATACAGCGCTGCATCACCACCACCAGTGACCACCACCGTGTATCACCATCGGCTTCTAGTTCCAAACTCTGAGTCACTTGCCAACAACACACTGGAAGATCATCTGGCATATTAACCTTGTTTCATTATTTATATTTTATTATTCAATATTTGCTTCAGTTGAGAATAGTTCATGTTTGTTTTATATTTTATATATTTTGCTTATTAATAAAATGACTTCTCTTATTCTATCATATTTTCTTCTTTTCATGAGGAATCGGTCCTTTCAAATATTGTGAGCGCTGTATAACCCTTGCGGTTCAGCGCTTCTTTGGATTATAATAATTAAATACTCACAGCAGTTTCACCTTCACAGGAATTATCAATCATTTTCTTTTATTCTTTTACTGAATGTAACAATGTTGAATGATGTATAATTTAGGAAACACAGTCAGGCAGCTGCAGTGAACGCCAGACGAGGACAAGGTGGACAATGAGGACTATTAAAGTTAATTAAGGCCAATTGTAGCTCTGTTCAAATCACTTGTGCCTCACTCTAGAATACTGTTCGGTGTTAACGGCTCCGTTGATGATACGAGACATATCAGAGCTAAACAAATTGTATATAGACAGTTTACTACCCTCAAAAAACAAACAAACAATAAAACATTTGAATTATTGGAAACGCCTCAAATAACTTATAATATGCAAAATCAGCAATCAACATTTGCACCAATAACTCACTACAGTTGTGACCGGGTGTGGAAGTGTGAATTGCTCATTACTCTAAAATTTGTTCATGATTGCAGCCATGTATAAACGTAAGTAACCATTCTTACAGTATTCATTACCTTTGTAACTTGTGAGTTCATTACCTTTGTAACTTGTGAGTTCATTACCTTTGTAACTTGTGAGTTCATTACCTTGTACCTAGTTCAGCCATCAAAACTTTGGAGCCCGGTCCCTGGACCCATTGTGTACCTCTGTAATCTGTAAATACCTTTGTAACTTGTCATGATTGTGGCTCTGGTGGCCTGGTGGTTAACGCTCTCGCTTCACACGGCGAGGGCCTGGGTTCGATTCCCAGCCAGAGTAGAAACATTGGACGTGTTTCTTTCCACCTGTTGTCTATGTTCCCCATCAGTAAAATGGGTACCTGGGTGTTAGTCGACTGGTGTGGGTCGCATCCTGGGACACTGACCTAAGGAGGCCTGGTCACAGACCGGGCCGCGGGGGCGTTGACCCCCGGAACTCTCTCCAGAAACTCCAGATAAACTCCAGACCTACCTGGAGTTCATTACCTTTGTAAATTGTGAGTTTATTACCTTTGTAAATTGTGAATTCAATACCTCTGTAACTTGCTCAGCTATCAAAACTTTGAGGCCCAGTCCCTGGACCCATTATGTACCTCTGTAATCTTTTGACTACCGCCCACAGGATGGGTATGGGGTGCATAATAAACACATTAAACTAACTATGCAAAAAGGAGTAGAAATGAGAGAACTGATAATATACACCTGAGATATATTTAAGGACTTGGTTCCAAATTTACACACTACCATATCAAAACACTGGAGTGAGAGATACAAGTTGAAAAGCAGGTTGAAAAGCAGGTTCGCCGTAGACCCAATAAGAGAACGCTGTGTCAACATCCGTGTCTCAAGATTTTTCACATATCAGAAAAAATCTAGAAGTTTACGAGAGAAAAAGAAAGCAATTACTTCCTCCATAAAGCAACCAATCAACCAGGCTGTGAGAGCAATGTGGCCTAGCGGGACGTCAACAGCTACAGCCTGGTTAAACAGACGGGTCCGTGAGGAAAAAAACTCTCGAAATAGTTCACGGGTATATAACAGCACTTACAATCAAAACGGCGTATTATCAACAATTGTTCAGACTTGCGACTGGTTGCAATATAAGCTTTTATTGGTGCGATGTTTCGCTCAGTGTAGAACGAAGCGTTGCCATGATAAAAACCTCCATACAGCAAAACATTATAAATCCTCACACAGCGAAACATACGAGTAAGCTTTACATAGAGCAAAACGTAACACGATAAAGCTCTCTAGATAATGAAACACGTTATGAGAAAGCTCCACATTGAGCGAAACATTACATAAGCTCTACAAAGAGCGAAACATGATAAAGCTACACAAAGCGAAACGTTGTCCCAATAAAAGCTAGTCCCACAGTCTGTGTCAGGTCTTTACTAACCTCACTTAAAAACATCTGAATTTTTATTATTGAACTAATAACGCAGCGATAAACCCGTAAGGTTGAAACATCGCCCTGGAGGAAGGGAGAGAACAACTTAAGAGCTCAAGGGATGATAGCTCCGAATCCTTGGATCAAGAATCCATAAGCCTGAACAGTATTTTATCGCTTCTTTACTAATTAAATATTTAGTAGTAAAGAGAACCATTAATAAAGTTGCCTTTATTAAAACAGAATAATTTCGTGTGAGAAATGGTCCTCAAATCCGGATAATTAGGACACGAATTACTAATTACTAGGTTAGCAATTACCGCTGGTGCGGTGATCGTAACAAGCGTTCCATGACCGTCTCAAGACGCTCCTTCGTGTATTAATTAATGACCCTTATTGACTGGTAACGAATCGCCGTTATTACGGAAGACAGAATAGTCCCATTAACTCACCACCACCAACTCAGCTGCTGCTGCCCACATACAACCACCAACATGGCTTAATATGTACACAATTTACATATATACTGCATATATATATATATAATTATATATATATATATATATATATATATATATATATATATATAATCATTTTTATTTAGGGAAAAAGTATAACACACACTTATAAACACTACAAGTTACACAAATTGACAATATAAGTAAACAATTAGAACACCAAGAACACATCTCACTTGTAAGTTGAAACACCAGGAACACAATTCGTGAGTAAGTTGAAACAGCAGGAAAACAATTATTGTACGAGTTGAAACACCAGGGACACAATTCGTGAGTAAGTTGTAATACCAGGAACACAATTCGTGTGCGAGTTGAAACACCAGGAACATAATTCGTGAGTAAGTTGAAACACCAAGAACACAATTCGTAAGTTGAAACACCAGGAACACACTTCGTATATGAATTGAAATACTATATTAATGATATACAGAATCGACAGGTAAATAAAACATGTACAACACCTGGTCAACACCTGTGCAACACTTGTGCAACACCTGTATATCCTTATCCAATTCATGGAATAAGTGAAAGACGTGAAGAGGTAGTTGGAGGTTATCAGTCCTTCAGCTTTGACAGGTGTTCAGTCACTCGGCCTTGAGAGGTGTTCACTCTCAGTCTTGGCACGTGTTCAGTCCCTAAGTTTCAACAGGTGTCCAGCCCCTAAGTCTCGACAAGTCTTCAGCCTCGACAGGTGTTCAGTCCAACAGCCTTAATAGCACTACAGAAGAACGAGGATGGAGACTAATATCCTGGAGATAGGAGGTGAAGCAGTAGTAGACAGTGTCACAGATGGGCGGGGCCCACTAGTGGAAATAGGTCATGCTAATAGTGTAGCCAAAAGACGTACCAAGAATCCACGATGTTGCATCGGACACAACTTGTTCGTAGATGATTCTGTGTCTGACCTTGTTTAATAATAATAATAATAATAATAAATAATTATTTTTACAAGTACATGTACAAGGTATACAATACAGTCCTAGCTGACATCACTGACATACTATTATATAGAAAGCCCCTTGTTATGCGGAGCATTATCGGGCCAATTAGGTCAGTTTTGTCCCAGGATGCGACCCACACCAATTAACACTCAGGTACCCATTTTACTGATGGGAAACAGAAACCTGTGTAAAGAAACTAGCCCAATGTTTCTACCCTCGCGAGGAATCGAACCGGGACCCTGCAGTGTGAAGCGAGAGCCTCATCCACCGGGCCACGGGGGCACTGTGTTCTCCCTTATTTAGTGCTATGCGAGGCCTTATTTAGCGCTACGTTGGACCTTATTTAATGCTGTATTGTCCCTCATTTAGTGCTGTGTATGCCATTTTCTGTTTCACAGAGTGGCAGAAAAGAGCTGAGAAAAAATAAATAAATTCTGAAAAGCGATTTATTCCGCGTCCAGTATGACACAGTTCGCCGTCTAGACCACCGAAATCTAGCGCACAGCAGTGTGCAGCTTTAAGCTTAAGTCAGCGATGATTAACTACCTGCAATCACCTCTCCCCCTCCCAATATATAATAAGTTAAATAAGCTTAAATAATGCTTGAGGTATTAAGAAAATTCATCCAGGATGGTAACGCTTTTAATTTTTGTTATTATTTAATCTAACTCTAAAGTTCCATTATCGTGGATGCGTTTGGATGTGATTTTATATGTTATGAATTCGATCTTTCTAGGAGCTCTCCATTCTTGTGACTTCTATTGCAACTTTCATACCTCTGTTACGATTTTTTGAAAGTGAATCCAGTCTTTTTTGACAAGTAGGAAACCATACCACGGGTGGGGTTAGAACCCGCGATTAGAGAGTCACAACATTCCAGACCGACGCGTTAACCACTGGGCCAGCTGGCTACAATAAGATTCATCCAACTAGGTATATTTATATACCACGGGAAGGTTAGCATAGGCCTCCACTGTGACCACAAATGCAAGTTTTTACAGACGAATCTCCCGGTAGGTGGCCGTTACGAACTCTAGTTCAAGTCCCCTCAAAGCTGTCAACATGACGCCTAACGCGACGATCTGGAGTTTTGAGACTCTCTGATCGCGGATTTTAACCCCACCCGTGGTATGGTTTGTTTGCAATCGTGTCATTACGATTTCGTGAGTCACGTAGGAAAAACTAGTGAAGCATCCTTTCCCGAGTCTAGAACAACACTGCTTCACATTTCACCTCACTACCCAAGGGAAGGACTTAAGAGTCTCTGAGTGGGTCCTTGAGGACAAAGACTTCTACTAAACTCAAGAAATCGTAATGACACTATTGCAAACAAACCATACCCCCGGCCGGGATTGAACCCGCGGTCATAGAGTCTCAAAACTCCAGCCCGTCGCGTTAGCCACTAGACCAGCTAGCCACAATAAGATTCATCCAACTAGGTATATTTCTACACCATAGGAAGGTTAGCACAGGCACCACTGTGACCACGAATGCAAGTTGACGGCAGTGAGGGGACTTGAGCTAGAGTTCGTCACGGCCACGCTAGCTGGAGATTCGTCTGTAAAAACTTGCATTTGTGGTCACAGTGGTGCCTGTGCTAACCTTCCTATGGTGTAGAAATATACCTAGTTGGACGAATCTTATTGTGGCTAGCTGGTCCAGTGGCTAATGCGACGGTCTGGAGTTTTGAGACTGACCGCGGGTTCAATCCCGGCCGGGGGTATGGTTTACTTCTACTAACCCAAGGCGAGTCTCAAAAATTCACAGGCCATGGGTTCAAACCTCACCCGTTCCCTGGTTTGTTTGCAATGGTGTCATTACGATTTTGCGAGTCATTAAAGACCTCTACTATTAGGTAGACACCATAATTTGTGCGCTTCATAAAAGGAATCTAGAAATTAAAAAAAAAAGTGTCCCTTCAGGCCTATAAGAGGGTCGTGCAGCCATGCCTGATCACAAGCCTAGTTTCTTTCATAATACATTGGTAGGCCTCTTCTAAATTATTCTAAGTATCTATTTTTCCTTCCCTTAAGTCACTTTCACAATAAACATTTGCGATTAAGTCTATTGATTTATTAGGCCTTGAAACAATGTTGTGGAAAGATACCAAACTTGTCCTCAAAGAAAGCTCGTAGGTGTCTGGAGGGAGTCCTGGAGGGGTCAACGCCTTCGCGGTTCAGTCCATAAGAACATAAGAAAGAAGGAACGCTGCAACAGGCCTACTGACCCATGCGGAGCAGGTCCATGGAGTCCCACCCGGATGAGCCCAATGACCCCCCCCCCGAATTAGCCCAATGACACACCCAGTCTGGTCACCTCCACTCAAGGAAGGAGCACGGCACCAGACCCAGCAGCACAAGCTAGTCAGGTCCAACTCACACCCACTCACACCCACTCATGTATTTATCTAACCTATTTTTAAAACTACACAACGTTTTAGCCTCAATAACTGTACTCGGGAGTTTGTTCCACTCATCCACAACTCTATTACCAAACCAGTGCTTTCCTATATCCTTCCTGAATATGATTTTTTCCAACTTGAAACCATTGCTGCGAGTCCTGTCTTGGCTGGAAATATTCAGCACACTATGTACATCCCCTTTATTTATTCCTGTTTTCCATTTATACACCTCAATCATATCCCCCCTAATTCTACGCCTTTCGAGAGAGTGCAGATTCAGGGCCCTCAGTCTATCCTCATAGGGAAGATTTCTGATACATGGGATCATCTTTGTCATCCTCCTTTGTACTTTTTCGAGAGCATTTATATCCATTCTGTAATACTGTGACCAGAACTGAGCAGCATAGTCTAAATGAGGCCTAACCAAGGATATATAGAGTTGAAGAACAACCTGAGGACTTCTATTATTTATACTTCTAGATATGAAGCCAAGAATTCTGTTAGCTTTATTGCGAACACTAATGCACTGTTGTCTTGGTTTTAGATTACTGCTAACCAGAACTCCTAAATCCTTTTCGCAATCAGTAGTATTAAGATCTACATTATTTAGTTTATATGTGGAATGGTTATTTAACTGTCCAACATTTATCACCTTGCATTTGTCAATATTAAACTGCATCTGCCACTTCTCCGACCATTGCATCAGTCTATTCAAATCATCCTGGAGTACTCTAGTGTCCTCATTAGATTGAATTGGACGGCCTATTTTGGTGTCATCAGCAAATTTGCTTATGTAGCTATTTATTCCCTCATCTATGTCGTTTATGCAAATTGTGAACAACAACGGGCTCAGCACTGACCCCTGAGGAACACCGCTTGTGACGTGCCCCCATTCTGATTTCTCCCCATTTATGCAAACTCTCTGCTGCCTATTTGTCAGCCATGCCTCTACCCAGGAAAAAATTTCTCCTCTTATTCCGTGTGCCTTAAGTTTCCTCAATAGTCTCTGATGTGGAACCCTATCAAAAATCTTACTGAAGTCCATGCACACAATATCATATTCATTACCATGATCTACTGTCTCAAACACCTTAGTGAAAAAAATTAGTGAATTCGTAAGGCAGGAACGCTCCTTTGTAAAACCGTGTTGAGATTCATTAATCAATTTGTGCCTGTCAAGATGGCTACGAATTGCTTCGGCAATTATTGATTCCATAAATTTTCCCACTATGGAGGTAAGGCTTATTGGTCTATAGTTCGAAGCCAAAGACCCGTCACCTGCCTTGTAAATAGGTATTACATTTGCCATTTTCCACTTATCAGGCACTATGCCAGTTTGTAGCGATATGTTAAAAAGATTAGCCAACGGTATGCTAAGTTCCTCTTTACATTCCTTTAACACCTTTGCAAACAGTTCATCAGGGCCTGGGGATTTGTTAGGTTTTAGTTTCTCTATTTGTCTGAGGACCATGTCACTAGTTACCGCAATCGTACATAGTTTATTATCCTGTTCTACATAATCTATTATTTCAGGAATATCGCCAGTATTTTCCTGGGTGAAAACTGAGAGGAAGTAGGTATTGAGAATTTCACACATATCCTTATCACTGTCAGTGATCTGACCAGAGTTACTCTTAAGTGGGCCAATCTTGTCCCTAATCTTACTTCTGTATACCTGAAAGAACCCTTTTGGGTTAGTCTTTGAATCCCTTGCGACCTTAGCCTCATAATCCCTTTTTGCTTTTCTTATTCCTTTCTTTATTTTTCCCTTTAATTGAATATATTGATTTCTTAACTGCCCATCCCCTCTTTTGATATGCCTATATGTCTCTCTTTTGACCAATGAGATGTTTTAATCTATTGTTCATCCATTTGGGATCATTTTTGTTTGATCTAATTTCCCTACTCGGAACAAAAGTTGTCTGGGCAGCTAGAACTATGCTCTGAAAAACGTCATATTGGCAACCAAGATCACCTACCTGACCCATAGTCAGGACATACCAATTTAGTCCACTCAGGTAATTTTTCAGTCCCATGAAGTCGGCCAAGCGAAAATCTGGGACAGAGATTTGATTGCAGTTATCTGGGTAATTCCATGATATATTAAAACTAAGTGATTTGTGGTCACTTTCCCCAAGCTCATCATTAACCTCAAGATAATTAATTAGTGACTCTTTGTTGGCAAGAACCAAGTCAAGCAGGTTGTTTCCTCTAGTTGGTTCTGTCACAACCTGTTCTAAAAAGCAATCCTGAATCGTATCAAGAAAGTCACTAGACTCAAGATTTCCTGTCATATTGTTCCAGTCAATTTGTTTAAAGTTAAAATCTCCCATTATCACAACATTTTCATATCTAGATGCCTTATGAATTTTGTCTCATAACAGCTTACTGCACTCCCTATCAAGGTTTGGGGGCCTATAAATCACTCCCAAAACTAATTTGTCACGTCCCTCGAGAAACTGTAGCCAAACAGATTCTCTGTTCAATGTTTCTAATCTTATATCATGTCTAAGACAACAATTTAAATTTTCTCTGACACATCTCCACTCCATGATCAGTTTACCTTCTGCAGTGACAGGACTGTGATCACAGAATCAGTTAACACCCTTATTTAATAGCTGGTGTAGCTGGGATACTGGCAGGTGGAGCCTTTACCAAACTCTGCTATCACTGCTATCTTCCTTCACACACTGCCTTCATCACTTATCTTAATTCACACACTGCCTTCATCACCGCCACCTTCCATCACACTTCAGGGATCTAATTCCACCTCACCCCTAGAGGAAAAGGGAGACCCAAAAAGAAATCACATTCTCCATTATTCATTCAGTCTCTTGACAAAAATGTCCAGACATCAGATGAGATGACCTTTTGGCCTGCAGCCTCCACACCCCTCCGCTACTGACGACAGTATTGTACTTTCCACTTCCAGGACTCAAGTACGGTCAACCGGTTTCCCCTTATTCCCTCATAATTGTTACCTTGCTCACACTCCAACAGCACATCAAGCCCTAAAAGGATTTGGTCTGTCTAATATTTATATTCGCAAGAAATACGCATGCATGCTAGTGACTTTCTTTTGTACCTAACAGTATTAAGTATACTGCATTACCTGTATACCTCCTTCCCTTCTCCTTGATTTATACACTTTTTGCCATCCTAATCTGCTCCATCCTTTCTAAATGGCAACACCCTCCATAGCCCTTTGAATTATACCTTTGGTATTATTATGTTTAGGAGGGAAGCGCTGAACCCACAAGGGCCATACAGCGTCTGGATAATGGGAGGCAATCAGGTACAGTCCAAGTGCCCATCTCCGGCTTCTTTACCCTTCAAAAGGTAATGAGAAAAAAAACTTAAAAAAAAAAAATCGTAGTTTTAAGGCGTTTTTAAATTTAATAATGGTAAGATTTTCCTATTATTGCAACATTTATATTTCTGGAAAGCAAACATCATCTAACTTCCATTCTCTTATTTCTCTGTATGATGCTCCACACATTGCCCTCAAACATGACTTTCCTTTTTGATTATAATAACAATCAAACATGACTTCTTCAGTGCCTTCAGCCTCTTCCTCGCTGTAACATTTAAAGTCCATTTCCATATCTATATAACAGTGCTGATACCACTATTCTCTGGTACAATCCATTTTCCACCCACATAGATAGTTTTTCCACTGATGTCTCGACACTTCACCTGACTTTTCCCCTCGTTTATTCTATGGTTAACTTCATTTTTATTACAATGCATCTGCCGACACGTCCTCTCCCAAGTATATGAATACATTCCTATGTCCAAACTCCCTTTAAGCTGACATCCAGTGAAGAAACATTATGCAGTGTTTGGGAATGGTAATTGTTGCACAAGCGTCTCATAAACTTGTCGGTTTTGTAAATCATTTACAACACATGATATCCAGGGCTTCATTACCTAAACTTTTATGCTACCCTCAAATTTTAGTTTCCTTCTTTAACATGCCAACCCAGTCTCCTCCACCAACCTTTACAACTTATCTTTCAGAATATACACAGGCAACCCGCACGATGAGAAATTTCAATTACTCAGATATGGTAAACATGAGGAAATTAAATCTTCATCAGAGTACAAAACAAATTCTGGCCACAAAATAGAGCGAAACACCAACGTCAAAGACCTGGGAGTGATTATGTCGGAGGATCTCACCTTCAAGGACCATAACATTGTATCAATCGCATCTGCTAGAAAAATGACAGGATGGATAATGAGAACCTTCAAAACTAGGGAGGCCAAGCCCATGATGACACTCTTCAGGTCACTTGTTCTATCTAGGCTGGAATATTGCTGCACTCTAACAGCACCTTTCAAGGCAGGTGAAATTGCCGACCTAGAAAATGTACAGAGAACTTTCACGGCGCGCATAACGGAGATAAAACACCTCAATTACTGGGAGCGCTTGAGGTTTCTAAACCTGTATTCCCTGGAACGCAGGAGGGAGAGATACATGATTATATACACCTGGAAAATCCTAGAGGGACTAGTACCGAACTTGCACACGAAAATCACTCACTACGAAAGCAGAAGACTTGGCAGACGATGCACCATCCCCCCAATGAAAAGCAGGGGTGTCACTAGCACGTTAAGAGACCATACAATAAGTGTCAGGGGCCCGAGACTGTTCAACTGCCTCCCAGCACACATAAGGGGGATTACCAACAGACCCCTGGCAGTCTTCAAGCTGGCACTGGACAAGCACCTAAAGTCAGTTCCTGATCAGCCGGGCTGCGGCTCGTACGTTGGTTTGCGTGCAGCCAGCAGCAACAGCCTGGTTGATCAGGCGCTGATCCACCAGGAGGCCTGGTCACAGACCGGGCCGCGGGGGCGTTGACCCCCGAAACTCTCTCCAGGTAAACTCCAGGTAACAGAAGAGAGGAGCTTACGACGACGTTTCAGTGTGACTTTGTAGATGGTCCAAGTCGGACCGAAACGTCGTTGTAAGCTCCTCTCTTCTATGTGAGGGCTATTTGTGTATTGTTCCAGTCACGGTATTGTGCCTTTTTTTATTTATCTTTCAGAATCTTCCAAAAGGAGGAGTCCACACG
>NC_091371.1:2744064-2769064 GCF_038502225.1 Cherax quadricarinatus | reverse complement strand
GTACACTGAAGCATTCTCTTGCTGATACAAATGTCAGTACACATGAAGTCAGGGTAGAGAAGTATAAGGCTCTCCCAACCCTCTATCACTGTTAATAATACTATGATTAATACTACTATTACTACTGTCACTTCTACTACTACCACTACTATCACTACTACTTCTGCTACCACCAATACTTTACAACAGCATGTAAAATAAGTGATCATACATACGTATGATCAATTTATTACAAGAGATCATTTAGGCAACGTGAGGACAAAATCGCTTTACCCAATTAATATTCAACAATAATTGTTGAATTAACGCAGACAGGCAGAAGAAAATAATAATCGGTAATGTTACTTATGCCGCACCCCGTGTGTCAGTCACCTTGAATAATGAGACACCGGTATAGCAGTTGGGACTCTTTACTGTGAAAACGTTTCGCCAGCCAGTGGCATCTTCAGTCCATTGAAGAGAAAAGTGGAAGATGAGGAAAAGTTTGAGGTAATCAGTCCCCCAGCCTGGAGTCAATGTGTTCAGTCTATCAGTCTTGTCGATTTTCTAAACCATTTACACATCCGTCAGCGAACCACGGAACGGGTGGCGTTTCATCCCAAGCCAGTGCGTAAGCCACTGGCCCAGCTGGCTACAATAAGATCCCCCCTCCGTAATTTGCAATCGTGTTATTGAGATTTCGTTAGTTATTCCCAGGCAGTTATCCCTATGTAATTATACCCTGAACTGGCAACAGTCTTACACCACGAGTGATAATCGTGCAGATTTATACGTTACTTCGTTACTCTGGAAAACGTCGCTGTCAGAGGCATCTTAGTCGCTGATATCTCTCTAATGTAAGGAGTAATTAGGGTCCAATTTTCAGTTTCTCGGCTGAGATAAGTGATCATGTTAAGTAATATTCTACCAATATTAATACAATGAATGATCATATATAGTAGACAGTGGATAATAATAGCTGGGTTTCAAAATAGACTTCTTGTTTTAGGCGAATTGATAAAGTATTTTTGGAATATTGTATAATTACCTTCAGTTGCTCGGAATTTTATTTTTGAAATTGTATAATATTAATTGGGTTGTATAATGAAGACGGTTATAGTTTAGAGCTATGGAGAAAATCTATTTTTTTGAGCCTAAAAACACCTAAGCTAATCTAGAGTTTAACTTAAAATTTATTAGGTTACGTTAGGCTGGGTTAGGCTGGGTTTGTTGTTGTTTGGTTAACGTTTTTTTTCAAAGGAAGGGGCTAGTAACCCTTTCTTCTGTATAAATTACTAAATTTAAAAAGAAAAACGTTCGTTCTTTTTAGGTGACCTCTGCCTCGGTGGGAGACGGCCGGGTGGCTGAAAACATAAGAACATAAGAAGGAACACTGCAACAGGCCTACTGACGCATGCGAAGCAGGTCCATGTCCCCCCTCCCGGATTAGCCCAATGACCCACCTAATCAGGTCACTTCCACTTAAGGAAGGAGCACGGCATCAGACCTCGTAGCACAAGCTAGTCAGGTCCAACTCACACCCACCCACACCCACTCGTGTATTTATCTAACCTATTTTTAAAACTACACAACGTTTTAGCCTCAATAACTGTACTCGGGAGTTTGTTCCACTCATCCACAACTCTATTACCAAACCAGTGCTTTCCTATATCCTTCCTGAATCTGAATTTTTCCAACTTGAAACCATTGCTGCGAGTCCTGTCTTGGCTGGAAATTTTCAGCACACTATTTACATCCCCTTTATTTATTCCTGTTTTCCATTTATACACAGTGGAAAAATAAATGGGTCCACTGCACCACTTGTTTAATAAAAGAGAACAATACACTCGTGTGAGAGGCTAAATATTCGTCGTGATTATATTTACTTGTCTAAATATTTTTGTAACCTAACCAATCCTAGATGAATGGTTCAGAGAACCGACATGTTGATAAATTAGACACATGTGCAACTCTTGGGTATCTTTATTGAGGAAACGTTTCGCCACACAGTGGCTTCATCAGTCCATACGTAGGAGAAATTTGAAGAACAGGAGAAGAATGAACACATCGACTCAAGGTTGAGGGACTGATTACCTCATTCTTCTCCTGTTCAAGTTTCTCCTACGTATGGACTGATGAAGCCACTGTGGCGAAACGTTTCCTCAATAAAGATACCCAAGAGTTGCACATGTGTCTAATTTAACAACCAATCCTAGCCTACCATAATCTAACCTATTTAACTAAACCTTATCTAACATTACTTCAAGTAACGTAAGCAACTCTTGCCCAATTTTAACTCGCCTAAGGAAAACTGTTTCTTTTATTCTTAAGTTTATGTTTTAATGTTTATGTTATGTTTCTTTTATGTTTCTGTGATGTTTATATTTCACCACTAATTTTCTTTTGTTTCTGGAAAAGGGTTCTTCATCCCAGAAATTGGAGGTTCCTTGCCCTTGGATCAAACCTGATTATTTCCCGTTCCCTAGGCGCTGTATGACTCCTTCGAGTTTAATGCTTCTGAATGAATGCCTGTAATGATAAATTACACTCGTGTGCAACACTTGGGTATCTCTACTGAGGAAACGTTTCGCCACACAGTGGCTTCATCAGTCCTAATCAGTACCTCAGCCTGGAGACAATGTAATCAGTCCATCAGTCTTGAAAAAAATTCAGTATATGCGCGCGAAGTGGCTTATGTTCTGTAGACAGGCGAGGTGAAGGAGTTGTAGGCGACATCACAGTGGATAAATCCACATGTGGAAGTTGGCCATGACTGTAGGTTAGGCAGGTGAAGAATTCCCTGTATCAAGATCCTAAGATGTTGCTATGTCTGACAGGATTGTAGATAAATGGTTCACAGAACCGACAAGTTGATAAATTAGACATGTGTACAACACTTGGGCATCTTTACTGAGGAAACGTTTCTCCACACATTGGCTGCATCCACTGTGATACCACCTACGACTGCTTCACCTCACCTGCCTACAATGTGATACCACCTACGACTGCTTCACCTCACGTGCCTACAATGTGATACCACCTACGACTGCTTCACCTCACCTGCCTACAATGTGATACCACCTACGACTGCTTCACCTCACCTGCCTACAATGTGATACCACCTACGACTGCTTCACCTCACGTGCCTACAATGTGATACCACCTACGACTGCTTCACCTCACCTACCTACAATGTGATACCACCTACGACTGCTTCACCTCACCTGCCTACAATGTGATACCACCTACGACTGCTTCACCTCACCTACCTACAATGTGATACCACCTACGACTGCTTCACCTCACCTGCCTACAATGTGATACCACCTACGACTGCTTCACCTCACCTGCCTACAATGTGATACCACCTACGACTGCTTCACCTCACCTGCCTACAATGTGATACCACCTACGACTGCTTCACCTCACATGCCTACAGTACATAAGCCACTTCCTCGCGCTCATTCTGCATTCTTTTCAAGGATAATAGACTGATTACATCGACTCCAGGCTGTCGGTTCTCTGAGCCATTTGTCAAAATGCCTGTAATGTTCATAATATTCCTCCAAGTTTTATTTAAAACACTAATGATGGATGAGTAATGTTGCAAATGTATCTAATTCGTCATCATGTCGGTGCTGGACATCATTAATGTACACAACACTGACCAGCAAGAAATATACACTGTGGGAGCGTCCAGTTCCTCTGTAACACTGTATTACATGGAAACGGTTTTTTTGTTGAGGTTTTTATCCAACAGAGTCTTAGGGAAGAGTGTTTGTGGTTCTCGCTTACATCATCAGAAAGCAATTTGTTGCAGTGATCAGTGACTTTAGACAATAATGATCGTACACACGTCTGTGCGTCCTCTCCTTCCCTGGAACACAGTGTAGATGATTCTTGTGATTACACAGAGGATTTTTTAGTATATCAAATTCATTATATATCTTTAAATATGAGTTAGATTACTGTCTTGTTTAGAATCAGTCTACATATATGTAATAGAGAGAGAGAGAAAGAAAGAGAGAGAGAGAGAGAGAGAGAGAGAGAGAGAGAGAGAGAGAGAGAGAGAGAGAGAGAAAGAGATAGAAAGAAAGAGAGAGAAAGAGAAAGAGAGAGAAAGAGAGAGAAAGAGAAAGAGAGAGAAAGAAGAGAGAAAGAGAGAGAAAGAGAAAGAGAGAAAGAGAGAGAGAAAGAGAGAGAGAGAGAGAGAGAGAGAGAGAGAGAAAGAGAGAGAAAGAGAGAGAAAGAGAGAGAGAGAGAGAGAGAGAGAGAGAGAGAGAGAGAGAGAGCTAGCTAGCAGGGTCAGAATACTAGCGGAGGTAAAGTCAGCTCCACCTTATCACAGGTAATGTGAGTGTGCACACGTTTTCACCAACAATTATATAATAATACTATAAAATATGCACACGGAGCTCTGCCCTCACACCAGCCAACTACTGACCTCCTTCACCTTATTCTCTCTCTCTCTCTCTATTATCCAACTTATATTCATCCTGTGGATGGTAGCTCAAGAGCATATGGATCCACAAAAAACCATATATATATATATATATATATATATATATATATATATATATATATATATATATAGGGAGGTACCACCTCTATAGCTGGACTGGGGACCCTCATCCTCAGAGAAGACAATAAACGTACCTCAGGGAAAACTCAATGTTCTCCCCGGAGCTGTTTGAATATTTTCTTCTCCTACCACCCCCTATATTTTATATTCTATGTGAGCATTTATTAATAAACAGAATACGTTTACAGAAAACACAAACATGAATACAATGGTACGGTGTATTAAAGTTCATGAATTTCCTCCAGCTCCTCCGAAGTCGGACGCGAGCCAAGTATGCAGCAAACATTTCCCCTCTGGATGGCCACGCTGAGGCGCTAGAACATGAAAGTGGCTGCCCTTGGGTCCCTGGTGGTGTCGATGAGTCTGGAACCCAATTCTTCAAGGGAACGTGTGGCATTTTTTCCCCATGATCCCAAGGTCTCTAATCCCACTGGGGCAAATTGATACTGTTGGCTTATGTCCTTGTACTTGCTGATCTTGTACTCCTCCCTGTGGTCAGCAGCTCTTCCCTGTCACCCGACACTGTGATGGATATAGGTGTCAGCCAGTGTGGACACACAGGTATAGTCCCATGCTAAGAGCTTGCCATTCTTCCAAGGATAGATGGTGATCCCGTCGGGGCGGTTTGCTGGGTTGTGGGTATTGTTGGCTGCTAGTGATCGGGGCTCCCTCTAGGCTGGGTATCCAGCTGTAGCAAGGGTTCTCTTAATGATGTCATTGACCTCATTGTGTCTTGCATGCCAGCCCTTGGTTTTGGAACAGTTAAGACCATGTAGACCGTATTGGTCTGCTTGCGCTTCGCCGCAAATACACGTATATTCTGTGTGAATTGGGGCAGCAAGACGCAGAGCCACTGCAATACGGAGGGTCTTAGGGTCGAGTCGCGTTCCCATTGCCGATATGGGAACTGTTTGGAGGAAGTCCCCGGAGTGAGGTGTGCTCACAGCCAGGAGATGGGCAGTCTCCCTATCTGATTTTGCAGCCATGAGCATGTTGGCAAGTACCTTTTCAGCGATCGGGCCATCCCAGCTTGACTGTGAGCCAGTGCTACACTAGGGTTTGGTGCTGGAGGAGCAAGAGTCTCCCATTCGGTGAGGGCACTGGCATAGCTAAGGTCCTGTATTCCTGCTGTGTCAGTGAGGTCATCAGGAAGAATTCGTCTTATCAACTCGTTTGATGCTATGGAAGAGGATAGGAAAGCTGGTAGAGCAATCTGGGAGGATCTGCGTACTCCCAGCCCCCCAAGCCTGACCGGAAGTGAGGCTTGCAACCACTGTCCATCTTCAAGGGAAAGATTCAATACACTCTCTAGCATGGTCTTAAGGAGAGAGTCATATTCCTTGAGTTTTGGACTGCTGAAGGCTGGGGAGCATCTCAGAAAGTAGGTAAGTTTTAGGATTGACAGGCACCTGGTGAGTAGGTAGAAGGCATCGTGTGTGTAAATGTCTTTCATCCTGCTTTCCATTGTCCAGAGGTCTGAGACTTTTTTTCTAGGATCAGATCGATGGCATTAGACCCAAGAGGAGCACCAAGGAGAGTGCTATTGGCTGGATCAATGGCTCGTGCTCCTGGTAAAACGGCGCTAATATTCTGGATCATCTGTCGATTGGTAGAAACTATTTCACATTTGGTGGGGTTTAAAGATAGGCCCAGGCTTTCTCCCATGTCTTCAATTTTACTGATGTCCTCTAGGAGAGATTCTGTTGTGCCAGCTAGGGTACCGTCATCCAGGAACCAGATATTGAGCTCACTGGAGAGTGCTTCTGTGACTTCCTTGATGACCAAACAGAATAGAAAGGGGGCCAGAGGGTCCCCCTGTTGCTCGCCCTCACATGAATCAATTTCATGGTCCCCAAACAGTAGTTTGGAAGTCACACTATAACACGATTCTATGAAGGGATAAAGGGAAGGGAAGTTTCTATAAACTGTTTGGAGAGCAGCATCCCTTGTGACTGAGTTAAAAGCATTGGCAAAGTCCAATTTGACCAAGGCTTTTTCATCGGACATCATGGTGATATATACTCGTGCTGCGTGGGCAGCTGCTTCACAGCCCTGTTGAACGCCGAAACCGAGCTGAGTTGGTTTCAGCAGCCTCTTGACTCACCCTTCTTACTGCAGCCTTGGCGACTAGGCGCCGAAGGGTGTTGCCCACTGCAATGGGCCTGATTCCGCCATCCTTTTTCCGGAGGGCACACAATGAGGCACCAAAGAAAAGGGGTCTGATGGCCTCTGGGACACTGCCAGCCAGGCACAGGTTGGAAAATTTGGTGAGTTCAGACAGCAGCCTCTCTGACACCTCACCAAGTGCTGGATTGAGTATTTGTTTTAAGTGTTGAGGCCTTAAACCGGTGAAACCTCCTGCTGAGCCCTGTGGAAATGACATAGCAGCTTTGTACACATCAGTATCCTGTAAGGTATTTTGCCTTTAAATAAAATATATATTAAATATAGGGGGTGGTAGGAGAAAATTCTTAGCTTCAGGGAGAACCTTGAGTTTTCCCAGAAGCAAGTTTATTCTTTTCTCTGACGAAGAGGGTCCCCAGGACAGTTCTAGAGGTGGTACCTCCCTATATATATATATATACATATAATTTTTTTTTTTTTTTTTTTTTTTTTTGAGCCTCGGTACTCGAACTTAATTCGTTCCAGAAGGCTGTTCGAGTGCCGATATGTTGGCGTACCGAACGAATTTTTCCCATAAGGAATAATGTAAATTACATTAATCCGTTTCAGATCGCCAAAAATACACTTAGAGCGACTTTGCGGTGTATTTTCGTATGGTATTTATGATTGTATTCTCCTTTTCTTGGTCTCATTTGATAGAATGAAAGATATATTACAGAAATAGAGATGATTCTGAATGGTTTACGGATTAAAGTACCTTAAAATTGAGCTCAAAGTAACGGAAATGTTCGATTTTGATGATCAAGAGTAAAAAAAAAAACGTCACGCGTTCAATACACGTCAACTGGTGGGTCTAATATGCTTTCACAAATGCGCTGATATTATTTATATAATTTTTTCAATAATGCATATATATATATATATATATATATATATATATATATATATATATATATATATATATATATATATATATATATATATATATATATATCACACTGGCGGATTCCCACCAAGGCAGGGTGGCCCAAAAAAGAAAAACTTTCACCATCATTCACTCCATCACTGTCTTGCCAGAAGAGTGCTTTACACTACAGTTTTTAAACTGCAACATTAACACTCCTCCTTCAGAGTGGGATTCTGCCTTTTTGAGGAATTTGTAGCTATTTGGTCTAAGGCATTAATTAGGGAGGAAGGAATTTAATTTAGAAGAGCATTAACTAACACATTAAATAGCATGGTTCTGAGGACTCCTCAGCTGCGGTTGTACCTGGAGATACTTCGCCACGGTGACACGTGGTCTGGCGGCAGAGCTCTTGCTTCATACAGTGAGGGTCCGGGTTTGATTTCCGGCAAGGAATGAAACATTGGGTGTGTTTCCTTACAATGGTGGTATATGTTCACCCATCATTAAACAATGGGCACTTGGGTGTTAGTCCACTGGTGTGGGTCGCATCCTGGGACAAAACTGACCTAATTTGCGGGAAATGCTCAGCATAACAAGCGGTTTTCTATATAGTAGTATGTCATTGATGTCAGCTATGGTCTGTATACCTTGTACACGAGCTTGTAGAAATAAGGCTATTATTATTATTATTATTAATCTCAGTCCTAAAATGTTGCTAGAGAACAGGATGGTATCTGACACAACCTGTTTTCCAACTGAGTAGGTTACCACTAATATCCATTTCGGTTAGTTTGTGGAGGATGACAGTTCTGTCTGCTATTTTTTTTCAACCATCCGGCCGTCTCCCACCGAGGCAGAGTGACCCAAGAAAGAAGAAACACTTTTATCATCACTCACTCCAACACTGTCTTGCCAGAGAGGCGCGAATACTACAGCTCAAAATTAGAAATGTCCGCACTCCTCCTCCAGAGCGCAGGAACTGTACTTCCCACCACCAGGACTCAAGTCCGGCTAACCAGTTTCCCTGAATCACTTCATAAACTTTACTTTGCTCGCACTCCAACAGCACGTTAAGTCATAAAAACCAATTGCCTCCACTCACTCCTATTTAACACGCTTACACACGCTTGCTGGATATCTAAGCGCTTCACACAAACCTCCTTTACCCCCTTTCACTCCAACCATTCCTAGGGCAACCCCTACCCCGCCTTCCTTCCTTTGTATGCCCTCCAAGTCATCCTATTTTGTTCTATCCTCTCTAAATTTTCGAACCACCTCAACACCCCTTCTTCAGCCCTCTGGACAATGCTTCTATATATAAAATAATTATTTACTACATCTAGATGTGTAGCAGATCTAGATGTGTGTGTGCAGTGACAAAGGTGGTAATAATTCTGCAGACTTGTCCATTTCATAAAATCATAAAGACGAAGTGGGTGTTGTTGTTAGACTCTGTGATGTAGTCTATCATTCTTTTCATTTTTTAGAAGATAACTTTTGATACTACTGGTCCAAGAATTAGGTATAACACCCTTATTGTAACTAATATTATGCAGTAGATAAATGTTTCAGAGAACAGACAGGTTGATGAATTATACACTTGTGCAACACTTGGGTATCTTTGTTGAAACGTTTCGCCAACCAGTGGCTTCCTCAGTCCAGTGCAGAGGAGAGTGGAAGATCAGAAGGAGTTTGATGTAATCAGTCCCTCAGCCTGGAGTGGATGTTTTCAGTCCAGGATTACCAGGGAGTTGCTTTACTATCCTCTACAGGGGCTCTTGATCAGCCTTTACTTATACTTGGTGCCTCGTGGACTGGTGGCAAAAGCTCTCGCTTCACACGGTGAGGGTCCAGGTTCGATTCCCGGCAAAGGGCTGGAAACATTAGGCGTGTTTCCTTACAACGGTTGTCCATGTTCAGCCATCAGTAAAATGGGTACCTGGGTGTTAGTGGACTGGTGTGGGTCGCATCCTGGGACAAAACTGACCTAATTTGCGGGAAATGCTCAGCACAACAAGCGGCTTTCTATATAGTAGTATGTCACTGATGTCAGTTATGGTCTGTATACCTTGTACATGTACTTGAAGAAATAAAGATATTATATTGGTAAAAGGGGAAGAAAGGGAAAAATAAGAGGTGTTTTGAACCACAACGGCAAGAAGAGGACCAGTACCAGGTCTGTGTTTATTTTCTCTGTTAAGTCTTTCCTAATTCTACTCTTTTTTTTCTCTTCTCCCTCCTGTAAGTCCACTTTCCTGTTCCTCTTCCTCCTCCTCTGCCGCCTCACCATAGGCTCAACTGCCACACCACCCTCTTCCTCTTCCTCTTCTCCTGCTCTCCTCTCCTCTCCTTTCCTCCTCCTCCTCACGAGGAAGTGTAAGCAGTAATCCACCTTTTCCCGCACACACACCTGAGACCTCGAAGATTTCCTTGTTTCTATATATATACCGAGAAAACCACATACTGCTAAATATTAACGTTAAGCACCGTTGATTTCTATCTTACATTATACCTGTTATGAAAGCGATGTTAATAAAACTTAGTGTATTGTAAGCTTTTGTTTGAACACACGAGAGTCAGGAGGCACCATCAACACACGAAGCTAGTAGTCAGGGAGGCACCATCAACACACGAGGCTAGTAGTCAGGGAGGCACCATCAACACACGAGGCTAGTAGTCAGGGAGGCACCATCAACACACGAGGCTAGTAGTCAGGGAGGCACCATCAACACACGAGGCTAGTAGTCAGGGAGGCACCAACACGAGGCTAGTAGTCAGGGAGGCACTATCAACACACGAGGCTAGTAGTCAGGAAGGCACCATCAACACACGAGGCTAGTCAGGGAGGCACCATCAACACACGAGGCTAGTAGTCAGGGAGGCACCGTCAACACACGAGGCTAGTAGTCAGGGAGGCACTATCAACACACGAGGCTAGTAGTCAGGGAGGCACTATCAACACACGAGGCTAGTAGTCAGGGAGGCACCGTCAACACACGAGGCTAGTAGTCAGGGAGGCACTATCAACACACGAGGCTAGTAGTCAGGGAGGCACTATCAACACACGAGGCTAGTAGTCAGGAAGGCACCATCAACACACGAGGCTAGTCAGGGAGGCACCATCAACACACGAGGCTATTCAGGGAGGCACCATCAACACACGAGGCTAGTAGTCAGGAAGGCACCATCAACACACGAGGCTAGTCAGGGAGGCACCATCAACACACGAGGCTAGTATTCAGGGAGGCACCATCAACACACGAGGCTAGTCAGGGATGGCATCATCAACGCACGAGGCTAGTCAGGGAGGTACCATCAACACACGAGGCTAGTCAGGGAGGCACCATAAACACACGAGGCTAGTAGTCAGGCAGGAACCATCAACACACGAGGCTAGTAATCAGGCAGGAACCGTCAACATACGAGGGTAGTCAGACAAGGGCCATCGATATATATTAATACCCATCGTCCACTTATACACTTCAGTCATGTCTCCCCTCAGTCTTCGTCTTACAAGAGAGAATGTAGAGATTTCAATCTTACTTAATACGGAAAATTTCTTATTCAATGGATTAATTTTGTCATTCCTCGCTGAATGTTTTCTAATGAATTTTTATCCATTCTGTAATTTGGAGACCAGAACTGAGCTGCGTAATCTAAGTGAGGTCTTACTGATGATGTATAAAGCTGTAGTATGACCTCTGGACTTCTATTGCTTACACTTCTTTATACAAATCCCAGTAATCTGTGTCTTATTACGTACGCTTAGGCATTGCTGTCTTGGTTTCAGGTTTCTGCTTATCATAACCCCCAAGCCCTTTTCGCATTCTGTATGGCTAAGTTCTTCATTATTTAGTTTATAAGCGCTAGGGTTATGGACATTCCCGAGCTTCAGAACTTAGCACTTATCTACATTGAACTGCATCTTCCACTGTTCTGACCACGACTTGAGTTTGTCTAAATCCTCCTGAAGTTCAGTAATACCTTCCTCTGAATCAATCATCCTGCCTATCTTTGTGTCATCAGTGAATTTGCTCATATCACTAGCAATCCCCTCGTCAAGGTCACTGATACATAGAGTATATTATAAACAACAATGTGTCTAATATCGATCCCTGTGGAACGCCACTTGTTACTGATCCATACTCAGATTTTACCCAATTTATGCAGACTGTTTCTGTTGGTGAGTGTTGACTCTATCCATAACAGCACTTTTTCCTCAGTGCCATGAGCTGCCACTTTCTTTACCAGTCTCTGGTGCAGTACTTAATCAAAAGCCATACTAAAATCCTCAAAAGCTATACTGAAGAAAGTTAGTAAATTAGTTAGGCAGGCACAGCCCCTCGTGAATCCATGCTGAGTATCGTTAATCAAATTATTCGTATCAAGATGACTTCTTATAACATCAACTATAACTGACTAGTAATTTGCCTCCAATTTAGGTCAGGCTTATTGGGCGGTAGTTTGATGGTAATGACTTGTCTCCTGCTTTAAAAACAGGAATTACATTAGCAATCTTCCACATATCAGATACTTCCCCTGTTCGAAGAGAGATGTTAAAAATGTTAGTTAATGATTCACAAAGTTCCATTTGCACTCAAGAACCATTGAAAAAAGTTCATCGGGCCCCGGGGATTTATTTTTCTTCAATCGGTCTGTTGCTAGTGACTGTGACAATACATAATTTATCTTCTTCAGGCCCACTATAAAAATTAGTTATTGAAATGATGTTAGTGTCTTCCTGTGTGAAAACCAGAGGAAATAATGATTAAAATCCAGTACATTTCATTCTCATTGTCAGTAAGCTGTCCAGAGTTATTTTAAAGGCGACCTATATTTTCTCTAACTTTTGTTCTATGAACCTGGAAAAAACCTTACGAGTTAGTTTTCGAATTCCTAGCAACTTTAATTTCATAGTCCCGTTTAGCTTTTTTTTTTTAATCCCCTTTTTAACTTCCCTCTTAATGTGAATATATTGATTTAATAAGATGACCCTCACCTCCTTTGATACGTCTATAAATTCCTTTCTTCTACGCTAAAAGATATTTGAGCCTATCATTCATCCATTTCGAGTCATTTCTATTCACATTTCTCTACACAGAATGTTCTTTAGGCATCATGTATAGTGTTTGGAAAGCTGTCATATTGATAGCTCTCTTCTTTACCTCAATCCACAAATAAAAAGTGTTCTCTAAGCCCACTGTAAACTGCTAAGCGAAAATCTGGGTCAGTTACTGAATTATTTCTGCTATCATACTTCCATTCAATGCTAAAGGTCAATGATTTGCGGTAGCTTGCGCCAAGTTCCTCTGTAATTTCTAAATTATTAACAAGGGTTTCCTTGCTTACTAGAACAAAGTGGAGCAGGTTATTTCCCCTTGTAGGTTCTGTAACAAACTGTTTTAAAAAACAATCCTGAACTATCTCTAAGAAGTTGTTAGACTCTAAATTCCCAGTCAAGGAATTCCAGTCAATCTGAGTAAAGTTTAAGTCTCCTTAACAATTTCCTCCCACAGTAGTCTTCCTATCCAAGTTTGAGGAACGGCATATCAAGCCTAAAATTAATTTTTCATTCCTTTCTAAAAATTCTACCCTGACACACTCTGTATGTGCTATTTCAGACTTCATACCCATTTTTATGCAGCAATTCAAGCGATCTCCGATATACAGTGCCACCCCACCCCGTTTTCCGATACTTCTCTCTACTTGCAACAGTTTAAAACCCTGAATGTAACATTCAGCAAGAATGTCCTGATTTTTCATATTAAACCCCGTCTCAGTTATGGCAAATACATCAATGTTATCTGCACTATCTTATTTCTAGCACTACGACTATTTGTATAATATAAATTTAGAAACCCTCCCTTCTTTTTTCTCTACCTGCTCATTTCTGTTCCTCCACTATCCTTGTTACTGTCCTTATCACCTAGTGTCACTGGCTCTCTGATATTCAACAATAACTACCTTATTCTGCCTAGAACTGATTTCCCTGAAACACATTATCACTACACTGAGAATTCATTACTTTCCCACAAAAACCTATACCACTATTTCTAGTTTAAAGACCTAACTGCTCCCTCCACTGCATTGGCCAGGGCTTCCACCCCAAACCTAGATAAGTGAACCCCGTCCCTGGCATACATGTCATTTCTGCTGTAGAAGAGGTCCCAGTTGTCTATGATTGTTACTGAATTTTCCTTAGAGTTTGTCCAGCCAGCAATCAACACCAATTGCCCTAGACACCTATTTCCATCTCTCATCAGCAAAATGCCACATATCACAGGGCTCCCACCCTTCCTAATTATCTCTATCGCTGCCCTATACCTTCTAATCATGTCCTCACTCCTACGCCTGCCATCATCATTGCCTACAGTACCAAAACAAATAATAGGACTGCTCCATTACCTCTCATGTCATCCAAACAGCAGAGAAAGAATTTATAAATGCAAAAACTATGAACAATTTTTATGTTTTGTTTACATGTTACAAGAATACTTAAGATACTTGTTCAGGGTTAAGTAGGTGACTTGACTTGACCTCCAGTAACTGGACTGAAAAATGGTATGGTGATACTGACAAGATGTGGACAAAGACAGACACACACACACACACACACACACACACACACACACACACACACACACCCAGAGCACAGGCGCTGTGTGTACCCCTAACAACAATATTCAATACATCTATCGAAACAGGGAGATTGCCTGAGGCATAGAAGACAGCAAATGTAGTCCCAATTTTTTAAAAAAGGAGACAGACATGAAGCACTAAACTACAGACCAGTGTCACTGACATGTATAGTATGTAAAGTCATGGAGAAGATTATCAGGAGAAGAGTGGTGGAACACCTAGAAAGGAATGATCTCATCAACAGCACCCAACACGGTTTCAGGGACGGGAAATCCTGTGTCACAAACCTACTGGAGTTCTATGACATGGTGACAGCAGTAAGACAAGAGAGGGGTGGGTGGCTTGCATTTTCTTGGACTGCAAGAAGGCGTTTGACACAGTTCCACACAAGAGATTAGTGCAAAAACTGGAGAACCAAGTAGGGATAACAGAGAAGGCACTGCAATGGATCAGGGAATACTTGTCAGGAAGACAGCAGCGAGTCATGGTACGTGGCGAGGGGTCAGAGTGGGCACCTGTGACCAGCGGCGTCCCACAGGGGTCAGTCCTAGGACCAGTGCTGTTTCTGGTATTTGTGAACGACATGACGGAAGGAATACCTGGAGTTTACCTGGAGAGAGTTCCGGGGGTCAACGCCCCCGCGGCCCGGTCTGTGACCAGGCCTCCTGGTGGATCAGAGCCTGATCAACCAGGCTGTTGCTGCTGGCTGCACGCAAACCAACGTACGAGCCACAGCCCGGCTGGTCAGGAACCGACTTTAGGTGCTTGTCCAGTGCCAGCTTGAAGACTGCCAGGGGTCTGTTGGTAATCCCCCTTATGTATGCTGGGAGGCAGTTGAACAGTCTCGGGCCCCTGACACTTATTGTATGGTCTCTTAACGTGCTAGTGACACCCCTGCTTTTCATTGGGGGGATGTTGCATCGTCTGCCAAGTCTTTTGCTTTCGTAGTGAGTGATTTTCGTGTGCAAGTTCGGTACTAGTCCCTCTAGGATTTTCCAGGTGTATATAATCATGTATCTCTCCCGCCTACATTCCAGGGAATTCAGGTTTAGGAACCTCAAGCGCTCCCAGTAATTGAGGTGTTTTATCTCCGTTATGCGCACCGTGAAGGTTCTCTGTACATTTTCTAGGTCAGCAATTTCACCTGCCTTGAAAGGTGCTGTTAGTGTGCAGCAATATTCCAGCCTAGATAGAACAAGTGACCTGAAGAGTGTCATCATGGGCTTGGCCTCCCTAGTTTTGAAGGTTCTCATTATCCATCCTGTCATTTTTCTAGCAGATGCGATTGATACAATGTTATGGTCCTTGAAGGTGAGATCCTCCGACATGATCACTCCCAGGTCTTTGACGTTGGTGTTTCGCTCTATTTTGTGGCCAGAATTTGTTTTGTACTCTGATGAAGATTTAATTTCCTCGTGTTTACCATATCTGAGTAATTGAAATTTCTCATCGTTGAACTTCATATTGTTTTCTGCAGCCCACTGAAAGATTTGGTTGATGTCCGCCTGGAGCCTTGCAGTGTCTGCAATGGAAGACACTGTCATGCAGATTCGGGTGTCATCTGCAAAGGAAGACACGGTGCTGTGGCTGACATCCTTGTCTATGTCGGATATGAGGATGAGGAACAAGATGGGAGCGAGTACTGTGCCTTGTGGAACAGAGCTTTTCACCGTAGCTGCCTCGGACTTTACTCTGTTGACGACTACTCTCTGTGTTCTGTTAGTGAGGAAATTATAGATCCATCGACCGACTTTTCCTGTTATTCCTTTAGCACGCATTTTGTGCGCTATTACGCCATGGTCACACTTGTCGAAGGCTTTTGCAAAGTCTGTATATATTACATCTGCATTCTTTTTGTCTTCTAGTGCATCTAGGACCTTGTCGTAGTGATCCAATAGTTGAGACAGACAGGAGCGACCTGTTCTAAACCCATGTTGCCCTGGGTTGTGTAACTGATGGGTTTCTAGATGGGTGGTGATCTTGCTTCTTAGGACCCTTTCAAAGATTTTTATGATATGGGATGTTAGTGCTATCGGTCTGTAGTTCTTTGCTGTTGCTTTACTGCCCCCTTTGTGGAGTGGGGCTATGTCTGTTGTTTTTAGTAACTGTGGGACGACCCCCGTGTCCATGCTCCCTCTCCATAGGATGGAAAAGGCTCGTGATAGGGGCTTCTTGCAGTTCTTGATGAACACGGAGTTCCATGAGTCTGGCCCTGGGGCAGAGTGCATGGGCATGTCATTTATCGCCTGTTCGAAGTCATTTGGCGTCAGGATAACATCGGATAGGCTTGTGTTAACCAAATTTTGTGGCTGTCTCATAAAAAATTCATTTTGATCTTTGACTCTCAGTCTGGTTAGCGGCTTGCTAAAAACTGAGTCATATTTGGACTTGAGTAGCTCACTCACTTCCTTGCTGTCATCTGTGTAGGACCCATCGTGTTGAAGTAGAGGCCCAATACTGGACGTTGTTCTCGACTTTGATTTGGCATAGGAAAAGAAATACTTTGGGTTTCTTTCGATTTCATTTATGGCTTTTAGTTCTTCCCGCGATTCCTGACTCCTTATTTTTCCTTTAGCTTAAGTTCGATGCTTGCTATTTCTCTGACCAGTGTCTCCCTACGCATTTCAGATATATTGACCTCTTTTAGCCGCTCTGTTATTCTTTTCCGTCGCCTGTAAAGGGAGCGCCTGTCTCTCTCTATTTTACATCTACTCCTCCTTTTTCTTAGAGGAATAAGCCTTGTGCATACATCGAGTGCCACCAAGTTAATCTGTTCTAGGCATAAGTTGGGGTCTGTGTTGCTTAGTATATCTTCCCAGCTTATATCGGTTAGGACTTGGTTTACTTGGTCCCACTTTATGTTTTTGTTATTGAAGTTGAATTTGGTGAATGCTCCCTCGTGACTAATCTCATTTTGTCGGTCTGGGGCTCCACGCATACATGTCAACCTCAATTATGTTGTGATCTGAGTATATTGTTTTTGATATGGTGACATTTCTTATCAGATCATCATTGTTAGTGAAGATGAGGTCTAGTGTATTCTCCAGTCTAGTACGCTCTATTATTTGCTGGTTTAAATTGAATTTTGTGCAGAGATTTAAAAGCTCGTGTGAGTGTGAGTTTTCATCAGAGCTGCCTCCTGGTGTTATTACTGCAACAATATTATTTGCTATATTCCTCCATTTTAGGTGCCTTAAGTTGAAATCCCCCAGGAGCAAATTGTTGGGTGCAGGAGCTGGAAGATTTTCCAGACAGTGGTCAATTTTTAACAGCTGTTCCTGGAATTGCTGGGATGTTGCATCCGGAGGCTTGTAGACTACCACAATGACTAGGTTTTGGTTCTCGACCTTTACTGCTAAAACTTCCACTACATCATTTGAAGCATTAAGCAGTTCTGTGAAAACAAGTGACTCTGCAATGTACAGGCCCCCCCCCCCCATCCTTTTGCCTGTTCACTGTCACATCTGTATAGGCTGTAACCTGGGATCCATAGTGTCCCTGTTTGCAGATGACGTGAAGTTGATGAGAATAATTCATTCGATCGAAGACCAGGCAGAACTACAAAGGGATCTGGACAGGCTGCAGACCTGGTCCAGCAATTGGCTTCTGGAGTTCAACTCCACCAAGTGCAAAGTCATGAAGATTGGGGAAGGGCAAAGAAGACCGCAGACGGAATACAGTCTAGGGGGCCAGAGACCACAAACCTCACTCAAGGAAAAAGATCTTGGGGTGAGTATAACACCAGGCACATCTCCTGAAGCGCACATCAACCAAATAACTGCTGCAGGATATGGGCACCTAGCAAACCTCAGAACAACATTCCGACATCTTAATAAGGAATCGTTCAGGACCCTGTACACCGTGTACGTTAGGCCCATATTGGAGTATGCGGCACCAGTTTGGAAACCACACCTAGCCAAGCACGTAAAGAAACTAGAGAAAGTGCAAAGGTTTGCAACAAGACTAGTCCCAGAGCTAAGAGGTATGTCCTACGAGGAGAGGTTATGGGAAATCAACCTGACGACACTGGAGGACAGGAGAGATAGAGGGGACATGATAACGACATACAAAATACTGAGAGGAATTGACAAGGTGGACAAAGACAGGATGTTCCAGAGATGGGACACAGCAACAAGGGGACACAGTTGGAAGTTGAAGACACAGATGAATCACAGGGATTTTAGGAAGTACTTCTTCAGCCACAGAGTAGTCAGGAAGTGGAATAGTTTGGGAAGTGATCTAGTGGAGGCAGGATCCATACATAGCTTTAAGCAGAGGTATCATAAAGCTCACGGTTCAGGGAGAGTGACCTAGTAGCGACCAGTGAAGGGGCGGGGGACAGGAGCTTGGACTCGACCCCTGCAACCTCAACTAGGTGAGTACAACTAGGTGAGTACAACTAGGCGAGTACACACACACTAAAAATAAAAAATGGTGGCTCAAAAAGGAAGTCGAAGGATCAGAGGATCAGAGGAAAATGGCCCTGTAAGGAGGAATAGATGGAGGAGCAATGTAAAAGGATGCAACAAGAGTGGGAAAGCAAACTAGGCGAGTTTTCTGCAAAATTGGAGACGAGGATGAAGACAGAGAGGAAGAAATGGGAGTCACAAGCCAAAGCTGCAGAAGCCAGAATAAGGGCCCTAGAATATGAGGCAAATACCCTGCAGCGAGTTGCAGGGCTATTGCTTATAGGTGACACAGCATCTGAAGCAGTTATACCCCTATTGAACGAGGAGCCAAATGGAAAGGAAGGAGACGTGACTTACAATATGGCCCTATCAGCCCATCGAGGAGGACCGAGGAATAAAGGGGAAGAGCAGTTGGGAACAGGGATAGCAGCAGGGGAGGAGAGAGAAGGCAGAGAGAGGCACAACCATGCCACCAAGAGCTACAGGAAAAAATAAAGGAGACATGGGCCCTGTACAAACAGGACCCAGAGATGCTGTTGGAAAGGTAATGCGAGGAGGAGAGGGAGAAGTCAGTGTTTATTCATGGACTTTAGGAGAGAGAGGAGAGGACACACAATGAAAGATGGCAGGAAGAAAAACGAGAGATGGAAAATATCATCACAGAAAGAGGCGAGGAGGAGTTTATCTGGAGTTTATCTGGAGAGAGTTCCGGGGGTCAACGCCCCCGCGGCCCGGTCTGTGACCAGGCCTCCTTAGGTCAGTGTCCCAGGATGCGACCCACACCAGTCGACATGACAGATAGTAAATTTTCAGAGAAGGGAAGAAACCAGCTGGTCAAACTGATTTTCAGGACAGAAACTGTGCAAAACAGGATTCTGCAAGAGAAATCATGGCTGAAGGAATTGTCAACATACAGGAGGGTGTTCCTAGATCAAGACAGAATAACACAGAACGACAGCAGCTGAGGGAGAGGACACAGAAGCAAAAAGGGCTAGGAGGAGAGACAAAGACAGAAACAGCAGAGGACAAAAAGAGCAGGGCAGAGCAACAAGGACAGGCACACACAGGGCCACCCCTAGAACACCACAACCAAACATGCTATCCCAACACAAACCACTATCCACATTTACAGTCCCCCACCACACTACATTATAGAATCCCACAGTGCACTGCCAGGTCCCCCACCCTCACAGACCCCCCAGAACACTGTGGTGGACAGGAATCTTAAGGTATGGCACGCCAATGCTGATGGAATAACGAATAAGTGGGAGGAGTGACACGAAAGAGTCAAAGAGGCATCACTAGACATCATAGCTCTCACAGAAACCAAGCTCAAAGGAATGATAACAGATGCCATCTTTCCAACGGATATCAGATCCTGAGGAAAGACAGAGGGAACAGAGGGGAAGGGGTGGCACTGCTCATCAAAAACCGATGGGAGTTTGACAAGCTGGAGAGAGGAGAGAGAGCAGAAGCAAGACACTACATAATAGGAGCACTTCAGTCTGGAGGTCCCAAGGTGGTAATTGCAGTGATGCAAAAACCCACCACAGAACATCAGGAGGGCAAGGCAAGAGTATGAAGAGAAATAGAGAAATATTTGACACGCTGACTGAAGTGGCCAGAAACGTTCATGCGAGCAGGGCAAAGCTGCTGATTATCAGTGACTTCAACCACAAATAAAACGACTGGGAAAACCTGGAGCCACATGGAGGCCCAGAAACGTGGAGGGCTAAGATGATGGTGGTGGTACTGGAAAACATCATGTACGTAAAGGACACTAGCAGAGTGAAAGGAGAGGACAAACCAGCAAGACTGGACCTAGTATTCTCCTTCAGTAGTGCAGATATTGAGGACATCACACATGAAAGACCCCTCAGGGCCAGTGATCACATGGTCCTGAGCTTCGAATACATAGTAGAGTTACCAGTGGAGAGGAAAGCAGGAAGGGCAGGGCGAATGAAGCCAAACTACAAGATTAGGCTACACAAGCATGAAGAATTTCCTGAACGGTGTTCAGTGGGACACAGGGCTGGCAGGGAAGTCAGTAAACGAGATAGAATATGTGACAACCATGTGCAAGGAAGCCGAGGAGAGGTTTGTACAAAAGGGTAACAGAAATAACGAGAAGGCCAGGGTGAGCCCTTGGTTCACTCAGAAGTGTAGAGATGCCAAAATCAAGTGTGCTAGAGTATGGAAGAAATATAGAAGGCAAAGGACCCAGGAGAATAAGGAAATAAATTGTAGAGTCAGAAATAAATTTGCACACGTAAGAAGGGAGGCCCAACGGCAATACGAAAATGACATAGCAGCGAAAGCTAAATCTGACCTGATGCTGTTGTACAGCCACATCAGAGGGAAAACGACAGTCAGGAACCAAGTAATCAGGCTGAGGAAGGAAGGAGGGGAGATCACAAGAAACGACCGTAAAGTATGTGAGGAGCTCAACATGAGATTAAAAGAAATGTTCACAGAGGAGACAGAAAGGACTCTAGAAAGACGGGAAGGTGGGGTACACCTAGTGCTGAGCACAATACATACAACCGAGGAAGAAGTGATGAGGCTGCTAAGTGAGCTAGATACCTCAAAAGCGATGGGGCCGGATAACATCTCTCCATAGGTCGTGAAAGAGGGAGCTAAGGCACTATGTGTACCACTAACAAAAATCTTCAGCACATCTATAGAAACAGGGCGACTACCTGAGGTATGGAAGACAGCAAATGTGGTCCCAGTTTTTAAAAAAAGAGACACGAAGTACTAAACTACAGACCAGTGTCGCTGACATTTATAGTACACAAAGTCATGGAGATCATAATCAGAAGAGTGGCGGAGCACCTAGAAAGGAATGAGCTTATCAACAACAGCCAGCACAGTTTCAAAGGACGGGAAATCCTGTGTCACAAACCTACTGGAGTTCTGTGACAGGGTGACAGCAATAAGACAAGAGAGAGAAGGGTGGGTAGATTGCATTCTCTTGGACTGTAAGACATTTGAGACAGTTCCACACAAGAAACTAGTGCAAAAGCTGGAGGACCAGGCAGGGAAGGCACTGCAATGGATCAGGGAATACCTGTCAGGCAGCAGAGTGGGCGCCTGTGACAAGCGGGGTTCCACAGGGTTCAATCCTGGAACCAGTGCTGTTTCTGATATTTGTGAACGCCATGACGGAATAGATTCTGAAGTGTCGCTGTTTGCAGATGAGAAGTTGATGAGAAGAATTCAGTCGGACGGGGACCAGGCAGAACTACAAAGGGATCTGGACAGACTGCAGGCTTGGTCCAGCAACTGGCTCCCGGAATTCAACCCCACGAAGTGCAAATTCATGATGAAGGACAAAGAAGACCACAGATGGAGTACAACTTAGGGGGCCAGAGACTACAAACCTGACTCAAGGAAAAGGATCTTGGGGTGAGTATAACACCAGGCACATCTCCTGAGACGCACATCAACCAAATAACCGCGGCATCTTACGGGCGCCTAACAAACTTAAGAACAGCATTCCGACATCTTAATAAGGAATCGTTCAGGACTCTGTACACTGTGTACGTTAGGCCCATATTGGAATATGCAGCACCAGTTTGGAACCCACACCTAGCCAAGCACGTAAGGAAAGTAGAGAAAGTGCAAAGGTTTGCAACTAAACTGCTCCTGGAGCTAAGGGGTATGTCCTACGAGGAGAAGCTATGAGAAATCGACCTAACGACAATGGAGGACAGGAGAGATAGACCCCTTGTTGCTGTGTCCCATCCAGAGATGGGACACAGCAACAAGGGGTCACAGTTGGGAGATGAAGACTCAGATGAATCACAGGGATGTTAGGAAGTATTTCTTCCGTCACAGAGTTGTCGGAAATTGGAATAGTCTGGGAAGTGATGTAGTGGAGACAGAATCCATATATTGCTTTAAGAAGAGGTATGATAAAGCTCATGGAATAGGAAGAATGACCTAGTAGCGACCAGTGAAGAGACGGGGCCAGGAGCTATGACTCGACCCCTGCAACCCCAACTAGGCGAGTAGAACTAGGCGAGTAGAACTATTTGAGTACCTAAAACTCACAGGCCAGTGCGTTAACTACTGGACCAGTTGGCTCTAACAAGATCCATCTAACTAGGTATGTTTGTATACACCATGGGCCACTACTGTGACCCCAAATGCAGGTTTTTACAAACGAATCCCACACCAGCGTGGCTGTGCAGTACTCTAGCTCAGGTCCCTTCAAAGCTACCATATTAATAGAACCAAATGACTAATATGGATGACAAGTCATCCTCATCACACAGAGCTACAGCCAAGCAACGAGTTAGACTTATCAACCATGAAAGGAGTTGAATTTGAGTGGGAGTTCCACACGAGTTAATAGGGTTATCAAAGCTTATTGCTGGAGTACCATTGAAAATGGGTTAGGCAAATATTTTTTTTAATGAGTTTGGTTTTAAGAAAAACTTGCCTAGTGTGGGCCAGTAAGTCAGCTGTAGTGTTCTCCTTTTCTTATGACCTTTCTTCATAACTAAAAACACTTGGAAAGGAGTATCTGTGTCAGGAACAAGCCACTATATTCTGGGTTGCAATAGGCGAGGAGCAAGTCATTGTGTCCCGGGTTACAAGAGGTCAGGAGCAAGTCAGTGTGTCCCGGGTTACAAGAGGTCAGGAGCAAGTCATTATGTTCTGGGTTACAAGAGGCCAGGAACAAGCCACTATGTTCTGTGTTACAAGAGGACAGGAGCAAGTCATTATGTTCTGGGTTACAAGAGGCCAGGAACAAGCCACTATATTCTGGGTTACAAGAGGACAGGAGCAAGTCATTATGTTCTGGGTTACAAGAGGCCAGGAACAAGCCACTATGTTCTGTGTTACAAGAGGACAGGAGCAAGTCATTATGTTCTGGGTTACAAGAGGCCAGGAACAAGCCACTATGTTCTGTGTTACAAGAGGACAGGAGCAAGTCATTTGTGAAAAATGTCTTTCACAACACCGATAACGTTATTCGAAATAGCATCACTTTTGAATTCGTGCATTAAGTCAATGGTAATTATTGCATCCCATGATTTTTAGGTAACGTGTTTGTACACTGCATTTCGGAAAACTCAACTGGCATTCGAGCATCTTAACTGCTTTGAAAAATATACAACGTGCCAGTCAAGCAGCCAGCTTATTGTGCACCCACAGGTCAATTTATGAGTATTTCCTAGGTTTTCCTCATTCGTCTAGCAGGTGGAAAGTGTAAATACAAGCTTAAAATTTCGGAAATATTAGCAACAACGAAGTGATCTTTGCCGATCCTTGTTAAGACTGTTAGGACGTGTTACTAAATAGTTGGAAGCTTGGAACATCTAACACATTGGATTTTCTTATCGGTTATATGAAAAACTATGATATTCTAGTACGTGTTATCATTTTCTAGTGTGTGACCTTATCCTTGTTCACAAAATTTAAAATTCATTTGATTATTATATTCATAACACTGAACTGTCAAAAAAAAGGAAAAAGAGAAAAACACTAATAAACTAATCTTAGCCTGGCAGTACCAATGTCTTGTAGTGTACTGATCTTGTTACTTTCTCCATAGACAAAGAGAAAGTAACAAGACCAGTACATGGAGAGAGTAGCAACAAATTTATTGTCCAGTATGCTGCACAATAAATCTCTTAGTTCCTGTCTGCACTGGACTACGTTTTTCAAAGTCATTTATTGCACTAAACAAAAATAATTCACTTTTGTTGTATTCCTGGGAAATAAGCATCATTCCCCAATTCTTCATAACTAAAAAAAATTTTAAAAGCAATTTTGGTCCCAGAACTTAGTTTTTGTGGCCAGGACACTTCTGGAACACTTTCAAGGAAGACTGATGTAAAACTATTATGTTCTAGGGTTTGGCTTGGTAAATATAAAAACAAGGGCTCACAAACCAGCATTCAGTTCGACTCTGGCTGCCTGAGAAGACACATCAGAAGTGAAATGGCATCAAGAGGCTGCAGTCATTCTCCAGATGCATTCTGCTACATATGTGGTCAATTCATTAAGCCAAGAGCAAAGAAATTCTCTATAACAGTATCTAAAAAAATGTGTGAAGCTTACAAAGCATATTCTGTCATGTCAGTTGTGGACCAAGACAAGACCTGGGCGCCTCATGTTGCTTGTGAACATTAAGAAAACATTGGAAGGTAAGAAACTCATTAGTTATATGAAGGGTAAAATCTTGAATAGGAACATTTTTTTAAATGAAATGTAACAAACTATTTTTTTTGTTCTTTTACAGAATGGCATAGAGGAGAAAAAGAGCCATGAAGTTTGGTGTTCCTGGAATATGACGAACTCAATGATCACTCAACCAACTGTTACTTCTGTCTGGTGGATCCTTCC
>NC_091371.1:2669064-2739064 GCF_038502225.1 Cherax quadricarinatus | reverse complement strand
CTCCTGGGTTGTGGGAGGGGGAGTTCCTGGCTTGGGAGGGGGAGCTAGTGACTTGGGAGGGGGAGCTAGTGACTTGGGAGGGGGAGCGCATGGCTAGGGAGGGGGAGCTCCTGGCTTGCGGGAGGGGGAGCTCATGGTTTGTTGGAAAGGGAGTTTCTGGCTTGGGAGGGGGATCTCCTGGCTTGGGGGAGGGGGAGCTCCTGGCTTGGGGGAGGGGGGGGAGCTCCTGGCTTGTGGGAGGGGGTAAATTAGGATAGGGAGCACAGTTATCCTGGAATCTGAAACGGGTAGATAGGAGTTTGGGCGATAATAATGACCCGTACCACCAGCACGACTGGCTGGGGACGAAGTGCTAGCAATAGCATTAAAAGCAGCGGGAAACGCTAGACCTGTAGGAGACATGGAACCCTTCCAGAATGGAAGGGTGATGGACTGATTACTTTGTCTTTACATCTCTAATGCTTAGGTTGCCTCCTCTGTATTCGACTAAAGATGCCTTCTGTGTAGGCGAAACGTTTCGCAATAAAGTTACCTAACTATTGCATGTGTGAAGAATGGTTTTGAAAACCGACAAGTTGAAGAATTGTGACACTTATGCAACATGTGTTGCATATTGCATATGTATCTTAAGAAAACTGTCAAGAAGGGAAAAGCACTTGGCGCTCTTGGCAATAGAAAACAAACATGAACCAAGCCAAACAATCATAATGAAGCTACAAGCATAAATAATTATATAGCATAAACAACAATATCAACTTTGGTTGTCGCAAAAAAAACATTTGGTTGCTAGAACTTGAGTATCGACTTAATACAGAGGAACAGTTACACGAGACAAATTTATTGCAGCAGTCGGTACTGTATTCAGAATTCGATCCCAGTCCAGGACTGGAAGTAACGCAAGGGAGGCGTTAGCGGCGGCTGCGGAAGCTATGTCAACGGTAGTGCCGCCAGCAAAGGCGACAACAGTGGCAGTGTTGACAGGGGTGGCGGCGCCAGTGGCCGTGACATCAGCAGCTACAACACAAGATCATGTATCGCTGCTCACTCTTAAGAGTGAGCAGAGGCAACGTCATGCAAGTGTGACGATGAGACCAATTAAACGTCTTGCAGTCTGGTAGTAGGTAGGTAGGCAGCCTATGATGCGAGTGAATGGTCGATGAAGACAAATTTTAGTTACTCAGAAATTGGAAAACTTGAAGAAATAAGAGCTAGAAAAAGAGTAAAAAAATTAACTACACAATTGAGCGAGAAACTAATGTAAAGGACTTGATAATGTGAGAGGATCTCACTTTCAAAGATCACAACAGTGTCGTTATCACAACGGCGATTAAAATAATAGAAATGATAATTAGAACCTTCAAAACAAGGGGTGCCAAACTAATCATAATTCGTTTTAAGTCGCTTGTTCTCTCTAGACTGAAATACTGCTGTACAGTAACCCCTTTCAAGGCAGACAAAACTGCAGATCGGGAGAATATATACAGAGAATTTTCACTGCATATATAGATACAGTCAAGCATCTCAATTAATGGGACTGTTATTAGTCCCTCCACCTGTATTGCTTGAAATGCAGGCGAGAAAGATACCTCATAATTTACACATGAAAAATCTTAGAGGGAGTAGACCCAAATATTTACACACAAAAAAATCACTCCCTACGAAAACAAAAGATTCGGCAGACGATGCAGTATCTACACAATGAAAAGCAGGTGGTGCTATGAGTACACTAAGAAAATTCATTTAGTGTCAAAGGCCCAAGACTGTTCATAAGTTAACCGCATAATGGGGATTATCAGTAGACCCCTGGCTGTCTTCAGGAGATCAACCAAAATCTTCGAATGGGCCACTCAAAACAATATGAAGTTCAACAAGGAGAAATTTCAACTACTCAGATAAGGGAAACTTGAAATTTAAAATGTTAGGGTATACGACAAATTCTAACCATACAATAGAGCGGAAAAGTAATGTGAAGGATCTGGGAGTGATAATGTCAGAGGATCTCGCCTTCAAAGACCACAACAATGTATCTGCCTCATCCGCTAGGAAAATGATAGGATGGATAATGAGAACCTTCAAAACTAGGGATGCCAAGCCCATGATAATTCTCTTCAAATCGCTTGTGCTCTCTAGGCTGGAATACTGCTGTACACAAACGGCCCCCTTCAAGGCTGGCGACATTGCAGACCAGGAGAGTATACAAAGAACTTTCACGGCACACATAAGTGCGATAAGGCACCTAAACTACTGGGAACGGTTGAAGGTCCTTGATCTGTACTCCCTGGAACGCAGGCGAGAGATACATGATAGTATACACTTGGAAGGTCCTGGAGGGATTGGTACCAAACCTGCACACGAAAATCACTCCCTATGAAAGCAAAAGACTCGGCAGGAGATGTAACCTTCCCCCGATGAAAAGCAGGGGCGCCACGAGTACACTGAGAGACAACACAATGAGTATCCGGGGCCCAAGACTGTTCAACTGCCTCCCAGCATAAATAAGGGAGGTTACCAATAGACCCCTGGCTGTCTTTAAGGCAATGGACAGGCACCTAAAGTCAGTACCTGACCAACCGGGCTGTGGTTCGTACGTCAGCTTGCGTGCGGCCAGCAGTAACAGCCTGGTTGATCAAACCCTGATCCACCATGAGGCCTGGTCTCAGACCGAGCAGCGGGGGCGTTGACCCCCGATATCCTCTTCAGGTAAACTGAAGGTACACAGTGCAGGATATATGCTGACACTGCAGGATATATGCTGACACTGCAGGATATATTCTGACACTGCAGGATATATGCTGACACTGCAGGATATACAAGTTCACCAGTGTCAACAGTTTGCGTTCATCAGTAAACTATCAGTTAATTATGGCGTAGCAAGTGTAATGATTGACCTGCCTACAACGACAACCTAACTGAACGTATCAGGAGTGACGGCTCACCTGCCTCCAGCGACCACCTAATTGAGTTTTATAATTTATTATCGGGCAGTTTATTCGGGTTAATTAGGTGGTCGTTAGAAGCAGGCGAGTCCTACATTTGACACACCTGTTCATTTCTGTACACACTTAACAGGTGAAGGGCTCTTGATCCGAGGAACTGGAGCTAGTTCTCCTTTCCTTCGGATCAAAGCTGATTTACCTCCCATTCCCAAGGGTCAGTCCATGCGGGTTTAGCGCTTCTCTTTAACAATAGATAGAATTTTCTTCAGTTGCCTTTTCCTCAAAGTGTCTGTTGTCCTGTCTGTGCGTGTCTGTTGTCCTGTAGGTGTGTGTGTCTGTTGTCCTGTAGGTGTGTGTGTCTGTTGTCCTGTAGGTGTGTATGTCTGTTGTCCTGTGTGTGTGTTGTCCTGTAGGTGTGTGTGTGCTGTCCTGTGTGTGTCTGTTGTCCTGTAGGTGTGTGTGTGCTGTCCTGTGTGTGTCTGTTGTCCTGTAGGTGTGTGTGTGTGTGTGCTGTCCTGTGTGTGTGTCTGTTGTCCTGTAGGTGTGTATGTGTGTTGTCCTGTGTGTGTGTGTTGTCCTCTGTGTGTGTGTTGTCCTGTGTGTATCTGTTGTCCTGTAGGTGTGTGTGTGTTGTCCTGTGTGTATCTGTTGTCCTGTAGGTGTGTGTGTGCTGTCCTGTGTGTGTCTGTTGTCCTGTGTGTGTGTGTCTGTTGTCCTGTGTGTGTTTATCTGTTGTCCTGTAGGTGTGTGTGTGCTGTCCTGTGTCTGTTGTCCTGTAGGTGTGTGTGTACTGTCCTGTGTGTGTCTGTTGTCCTGTAGGTGTGTGTGTGTACTGTCCTGTGTGTGTGTGTGTCTGTTGTCCTGTAGGTGTGTGTGTGTTGTCCTGTGTGTGTCTGTTGTTCTGTGTCTGTTGTTCTGTGTCTGTTGTCCTGTAGGTGTGTGTGTGTGCTGTCCTGTGTGTGTCTGTTGTCCTGTAGGTGTGTGTGTGCTGTCCTGTGTGTATGTGTGTGTGTCTTGTCCTGTAGGTGTGTGTGTGTGTTGTCCTGTGTGTGTCTGTTGTCCTGTGTCTGTTGTCCTGTTTGTGTGTGTGTGTTGTCCTGTAGGTGTGTGTGTGTTGTCCTGTAGGTGTGTGTGTGTTGTCCTGTGTGTGTGTGTGTGTGTGTGTGTGTGTGTGTGTCCTGTGTGTGTGTGTGTGTTGTCCTGTGTGTGTGTGTTGTCCTGTAGGTGTGTGTGTGTGTGTGTGTGTGTGTGTGTTGTCCTGTCTGTGTGTGTTTGTCCTGTAGGTGTGTCTATTGTCCTGTAGGTGTGTATTGTCCTGTAGGTGTGTCTATTGTCCTGTAGGTGTGTCTATTGTCCTGTAGGTGTGTCTATTGTCCTGTGTGTGTGTGTCTGTAGGTGTGTGTCTGTAGGTGTGTGTCTGTAGTCCTGTCTGTGTGTGTCTTATCCTGTAGGTGTGTATGTGTTGTCCTGTCTGTGTGTGTGTTGTCCTGTCTGTGTTGACCTGTCTGTGTATATCTGTTGTCCTGTGTGTCGTTGTCCTGTCTGTCTGTTGTCCTTTAGGTGTGTCTGTTGTTTTTTCTGTGTGTGTTGTCCTGTCTGTGAGTGTGTGTTGTCCTGTCTGTGAGTGTTGTCTGTGTGTGTTGTCTTGTTTGTGAGTGTTGTCTGTGTGCGTGTCTTGTCCTGTCTGTGTCTGTTGCCCTGTCTTGTGTCTGTCTTTATGCTCAGTGGATGAAACCAGCCAAATCTTCACGCTGGGTTCACTTCACGCTGGGTTCACTTCACTCTGGGTTCACTTCACGTTGGGTTCACTTCAAGCTGGGTTCACTTCAAGCTGGGTTCACTTCAAGCTGGGTTCACTTCAAGCTGGGTTCACTTCAAGCTGGGTTCACTTCAAGCTGGGTTCACTTCAAGCTGGGTTCCATGTAATCTAAGTTGCAGACTCCAAACTTTGTTTTGGGTGACCCAGGGTGTTTATAGCAGCAGTGGGTCTACTGTCACTTATCTGAGTACCACACCCACACCACACCCACACCACACCCACACCACACCCACACCACACCCCACCCTACACACACATCCCACCCACACCCCACATCACACCCACACCACACCCACCCCCCACCCACACCATGCTATTTATATGCATATTGAAGCTTAAAATTCAGGTACGTCAACAAACGCTCAGATGAGCGTTTGTTGACGTTGAAACACACAATAGAAAACTTCTCTCTTGGTCTATATTCCATCATATTTCATATTAATTTAACATCATAATAATGGACTTATACTCAAAATTAATGTTTTTTCTAACCCCGCCCACACGACGCCCACACCCACAAAAATCGTCCACACCACGCCCACCCTTCAAAACTGTACGGACGAGTCTACTGGAAGATCAGTGGTCAGGTTAGGTAAAATTTGTCAGGAAACAGGATAAGCGTTTCCTGGAGCTTTTGGTCATCTGACTGAGGCCTTCCGCTGGCTTACCGGTCCACCTCTAAAATCATGGTAAGAGCCAGCAGAGATTAGAGTCACCATTAAGTGCAACACAGTACAGTAACAGTGCAACACAGTACAGTAGCACAGTGCAACACAGTACAGTAGCACAGTGCAACACAGTACAGTAACAGTGCAACACAGTACAGTAACAGTGCAACAGTACAGTAACAGTGCAACACAGTACAGTAACAGTGCAACACAGTACAGTAACAGTGCAACACAGTACAGTAACAGTGCAACAGTACAGTAACAGTGCAACAGTACAGTAACAGTGCAACACAGTACAGTAACAGTGCAACACAGTACAATAACAGTGCAACATAGTACAGTAACAGTGCAACAGTACAGTAACAGTGCAACACAGTACAGTAACAGTACAGTACAGTAACAGTACAGTACAGTAACAGTACAGTACAGTAACAGTACAGTACAGTAACAGTACAGTACAGTAACAGTACAGTACAGTAACAGTACAGTACAGTAACAGTACAGTACAGTAACAGTACAGTACAGTAACAGTACAGTACAGTAACAGTGCAGCACAGTACAGTAACAGTGCAACACAGTACAGTAACACTGTGCAACACAGTACAGTAACAGTGCAACACAGTACAGTAACACTGTGCAACACAGTACAGTAACACTGTGCAACACAGTACAGTAACAGTGCAACACAGTACAGTAACACTGTGCAACACAGTACAGTAACAGTGTAACAGTACAGTAACAGTGCAACACAGTACAGTAGCACAGTGAAACACAGTACAGTAACACTGTGCAACACAAAACACAGTAAGACTGACCTTCCACTCTTCGTGATGATCATCTCGGTGCCCAGGTCGTGGAACTTCTCCCAGAGATCCTTAGTCTCCAGGTAGCAGGTGACGCCTCTCAGGTCGTCACAGTTGCACGACCCCTCCAGACGCGCCCTCTTAGAGTCCCGACCATCCGAGGAGGTGGTACTCTTGGGACTGGTGGCGTCGTCGGGGTCGTCCTTGGCGGCGTCGGAGGACGAGGTGACTTCGGGGGGCTCCTGGTCGTCGTCGTCAGGCATGGACAGTGGGTGTGGCGATGGTGTCCTTGATAACTTCCCTGCAACAGAGAGTGCAATGTTGAGTCACGAAATCGTAATAATGCAATTGAAAACGAATTAGGGAACGTGTGGGGTTTGAACCCTGGGCAATTGAGACCTAAGACGTGGTCACAGGCCAGTGCGTTAACCACTCAGCCAGCTGGCTGAATCTTATTAGAGACAGCTGGCCCAGTGTTCAAGCCCCTACCCAGCGGGTAGGGGCTTGAACCCGCGGTCACTGAGTCATAAAACTCCAGACCGACGCCTTATTCACTGGGCCCGCTGTGAGTTTTAGAACTCACTGGCCATGGGTTTAAACTCCGCCCGTTCCCTGGTTTAATTTACAATGTCGATTATGCTAGAGAAAGAGTGACAATATTGTGACCTATGTGGAGGTGGCATTATATGCCCAGCCCTGGAGGAAGGAAGGGCAATTTCTGCTCTCTGAAGAGTGTACAGGGATGCTGGAGTTGGAGAGTAATCTGAAGTGTGATTTATATTTTTTTTTATATAGATTCGCCGGTATTCTCCCGGCCCGTACCTTTTCCAAGTGGTGGCCCGGCCTTGGCTCCCTCTTTAGGGAGTGTCTGAGACCTAAGTCTCCTATGGGAGGAGGCACAAGTACCTCCTCATCTTTGGGACCAAGTGTCCCCATGCCTAGCTTCTCGTAGGGAGAACCTAGGCCTCTCTGATCTGCCATCCCCGCCCCAAGGGGGTTATTGGGAATGGCAGTCTTGTGAATTGCAAGCTCGGGCTGAGGCACCTACCCTACCCTAGAAGGGCTGGGCATGGTGTCGATCCTGAAGTGTGATGTCACCACACCTCTAAATGTGGTTTAAATAATTCAGAAAACCAACAAGTTGGAGAATGATACACTTGTGCAACATCTGTGAATCTTTACTGAGGAAAAGTTTCGCCAACCAGTGGTTTCTTGAGTCCAGTGCAGATAAGAACAGTGGAAGATGAGGAGTAGTAGTTTGAGGTAATCAGTCCCTCATGCTGAGGGACTGATTTTCCTACTATATGCTGCACAAATGTCTCACTCCTCAAAGTTTTGGAAAAACAGCGATAGAACAAATAATGGTTTAGGTATTGTCTTCTGTGGGTAACACTGCCACAGCGAGAGACGGCCTTCCAGGTAAACAAAAGAGATTTATATTTATTAATGTGGGTGATTCCATCATGCTGCCTCATGCCTGTGGAAATAAAGCAATATGCGTGTTATGGCATTTATTAAGACATTTCGCCCACCAGGAATTTAATCAATATTGTCTTATTTACAAACTGTTGACATGTAAACTACCGTTACATCACCTAATTAGCTAACACAGTTCAGGTGAGTTAGTGTTACCCAACTCCCCGTTAGTACATATTTTTTTCCATTTCTGCTTCAAAACATGTTTGTTATGTAGATGAATGGTTCAGAGAACCGACATGTTGATAAATTAGACACATGTGCAACTCTTGGGTATCTTTGAGGAAACGTTTCGCCACACAGTGGCTTCATCAAGATTCTCCTTTGTATGGACTGATGAAGCCACTGTGTGGCGAAACGTTTCCTCAATAAAGATACCCAAGAGTTGCACATGTGTCTAATTTATCAACATGTCGGTTCTCTGAACCATTCATCTACAAACCTGTCAGACACTGCAACTTCTTGGGATCTTAATACTTGGGAATTCTTCGCTTGCCTAATTCTTGGGCACGACCTACTTCAACATTGAACAAATGTTACACGACCTATGACTTCTGCACCTCTCCTGCCAACGGTTTATAAGCTCCTTCTCAGCACGTATGCCGTATTCTATTCAAGATTGATGGACTGACCACATCGACTCAAGGTTGAGGGACTGATTACCTCATTCTCATCCTGTTCTTCAAGATTCTCCTTTGTATGGACTGATGAACCCACTGTGTGGCGAAACGTTTCCTCAATAAAGATACCCAAGAGTTGCACATGTGTCTAATTTATCAACGTGTTTGTTATACTTCAACATCTCGTCCAAAAATTACATCGGCTGTACAAATCCGGATTTCTGGTCATGTGGTCCATTATTACAATAAACTTGGCTGCCCCTGTGCGTGTTTATATATGGTCTACGCTTCTGTTTATAGTATTCCTACGAGGTGCACAATAACGTTGTCGTCCACGGAATGGCTATGGGACGCACATTAGACTAGCCACCTCGGCGATATAATTAAATATATTTTCTTCGTTCTAGGAAGGTAGTTAATAAGAGATTTGTGTCGCTGAAATTCTAAGGGGAAAAGTTTCTGATTCACTTTATTTTTTTCTCTGGCAGTGTGCAGGTCTGCTGGTTACAGTTCTTAAGCTTCTGGCAGTGCGCGGGTCTGCTGGCTGCAGTGCGCAGGACTGCTGGTTACAGTTCTTAAGCTTCTGGCAGTGCGCGGGTCTGCTGGTTACAGTTCTTAAGCTTCTGGCAGTGCGCAGGTCTGCTGGCTGCAGTGCGCAGATCTGCTGGTTATAGTTCTTAAGCTTCTGGCAGTGCGCGGGTCTGCTGGTTACAGTTCTTAAGCTTCTGGCAGTGCGCGGGTCTGCTGGCTGCAGTGCGCAGGTCTGCTGGCTGCAGAGCGCGGGTCTGCTGGCTGTAGTGCGCGGGTCTGCTGGCTGCAGTGCGCAGGTCTGCTGGCTGCAGTGCGCAGGTCTGCTGGCTGCAGTGTGCGGGTCTGCTGGCTGCAGTGCGCGGGTCTGCTGGCTGCAGTGCGCGGCTCTGCTGGCTGCAGTGAGCGGGTCTGCGGGCGGCAGTGCGCGGGTCTGCTGGCTGCAGTGCGTGGGTCTGCTGGCTGCAGTGTGCGGGTCTGCTGGCTGCAGTGCGCGGGTCTGCTGGCTGCAGTGCGCGGGTCTGCTGGCTGCAGTGCGCGGGTCTGCTGGCTGCAGTGCGGGGGTCTGCTGGCTGCAGTGTGCGGGTCTGCTGGCTGCAGTGCGCGGGTCTGCTGGCTGCAGTGCGCAGGTATCTTTTTCTCTGATGATAAATAAGATAGCAGAGCAATACTTGGGAATCTTTACATCCGGAATAAGGACTCCCCAAGTGTTGCACTAGTGTCTCATTTATCGTCTTCTCGGTTTTCTAAATCAATTATTTAAATTCTTTTCGTCTACGTCGCCCGTCAGCGCCATCTGTAAGCCTGGGATATGCACCATCAATTTGGTTCCTGCCTCTTTCAGTCTAATTATACTTTTTTCCTTGTGTTGTCAGGAGAGCCTTGTTCCTTTCTTCTCTGTGTTCATGCTGGTGAGGGGCTCTTGATCTAGGGAATTTGATCTGTGCTCCAGTTCCTTGAATCAAGCCTGAGTGTTTTACCCCCCACAGGAGCTGTATAATCCCTTCGGGCTTAGCTCTCCCACATGATAATAATCTCTGTGTTCCTTTTGTTCACGTTTACACCTTCGTTATACTTCATTCTTATGTTAGTGCTACTGTCTTGTGCTTTCAGTTATTGTAGGTCGTGGTAATGTTTCTGTCTGTGTTCGTGAGTTATCCTGAGCCACCGTACTGTGGCCTTAACGTAATTTTAATAACTCGCCACCAATTTGATACAGCTTCACCCAGCTTACTTTAAAGCTTGTAACACATTTTCAGCCCAGCCCATAGGAGTGATCCCCCAGACGTGCGGGTGTTGTATATTGGTGACTGAACGTGGAGCCAGCCTCTTCTACTGCACTCAAGGTTCACTTCAAGATTCATCGAGTGTGGCTCCAGTGGAAATAGTTTATCCTTTATCCTGTGTCTTGTAAGCTCCCAGCTGCAACACCATCGCTCGTGTCACCTTGTTACCAGCACCATAGTTTGTTCACACAGTGACCTAGTCACCATCCTCACCTGCCACCTTGTTACCACCACTATCTCTTCACAGTTTTTTACTAAATCGTATACCAATCCTATACCATTCGTTGGTTTTAGTAGTATACGCAATCGTATACCATTCGTTGGTTTTAGTAGTATACGCAATCGTATACCATTCGTTGGTTTTAGTAGTATACACAATCGTATACCATTCGTTGGTTTTAGTAGTATACACAATCGTATACCATTCGTTGGTTTTAGTAGCATACACAATCGTATACCATTCATTGGTTTTAGTAGTATACACAATCGTATACCATTCGTTGGTTTTAGTAGTAAACACAATCCTATACCATTCGTTGGTTTTAGTAGTATACAAAATCCTATACCATTCGTTGGTTTTAGTAGTATACACAATCCTATACCATTCGTTGGTTTTAGTAGTATACACAATCCTATACCATTCGTTGGTTTTAGTAGTATACACAATCCTATACCATTCGTTGGTTTTAGTAGTATACACAATCGTATACCATTCGTTGGTTTTAGTAGTATACACAATCCTATACCATTCGTTGGTTTTAGTAGTATACCCACATAACTATCACGAGTTTCCTGTTATTTACGTCTTACCAGATTATATCAGTTTATTTTCTTTATTCTTGAAGTTTCTATTCATACTTTTCAATACTTTGTGTAATTTTGTGCAATTATTTAATACCTTCATCCTGTTTATTTAATGGTATTATATTTTTCCATGTTTTTTTTCCCCATTTTCCAGAGCAGGGAAGGTGACCTCCTCCTCCCAGATGGATTATTATTATAATCAAGGGGGAAGCACTAAACCCGGAGGATTATACAGCGCCTGGGGGGGGGATGTGGAAGGCATTCAGGCTTAATTCGGGGAACTGGAGCACAGATCCAATTCCCTAAATCAAGAGCCCCTCACCAACATCAAGGAACCTTCGTTTTTTCTCAAGAAAAAAGGCAAATGAGGTTTTTTTTTTGAGACTACAAAGAATATAAGATTTGTATAAGAGGATTAGGTGTTGGATTTGAATAATAATAATTATAATGTAATAATGAGGATAATAATAATGAAAAATGTGGATATTTTATCATTCTTAAATTGTGGAAAGTCTGGTATATTTTCCGAATGACGAGAGTTGGTAACCCTGACGAACAAAGGAAGGAACATGACTCACGAAATCGTAATGACACGATTGTAAACAAACCATACCATGGGTGGGGTTTGAACCCGCGGTCAGAGAGTCTCAAAACTCTAGACCGTCGCGTTAGCCACTAGGACAGCTAGTTGGATGAATCTTGTTGAAGCTAGCTGGCCCAGTGGCTAACGCGACGGTCTGGAGTTTTGAGACTGACCGCGGGTTCAAACCCCACCCGTGGTATGGTTTGTTTTGAAGAAAGGAACCCACTTTCTCCCTCCCCTCACCTACTAGGGGTGAAGAGGGGAAAGTGGGGATAGTTGAAGTATAGATGGGGGGAGAGGAAGGCAAACCCTTCATTTATAATTATTGAATCTGGTTAACTTGTTTCAAAGAATAGTGGAATATACAGTCATAACCCGGCCTACGTCATTAATTGGTTCCAAGAGCTGTGACTTTTACCTGAAGTTTACCTGGAGGGGGTTTCAGGGGTCAGTGCCCCCGCGGCTCTGTGACCAGGCCTCGTGGTAACCCGGTTTTTGACGTAAACCGGACGTAACGCCTTAAAAATACCATAGAATAACGACAAACACCGTAAGATTAGCGTAATAACTTGTGAAAGAAAACAACTATTGCTAAACTTTACAAAACATTAAAAACATATTTTAGACGTATTTTTTAAAGAATAACGAACACAATTCAAAAATTATGACGTAGGTGACGTTGCTGAGTGGCCTAAAAGCGAATTTGACGCAGACCGAAATGACGTAAAGCGGGGAGTAACTGTATATAAATGACGTAGAGAGGTATAACTGTTTTTAAATGACGTACAGCGAGGTGTAACTGTTTATAAATAATAACAGTGTAATTGTGTGGATCCACAATGTAAACTTGTGTATATATGAGACTGATCAAACACCTTGTGAAAACGTTGAAAAATCGGTGCACCTTAATGTTATAATTATCTATAGATCATATGCAAGCATAACAAGCACCTTGTGACACCTTCATGTGACACCTTCATGTGACACCTTCATGTGACACCTTCATGTGACGCCATGTGACACTATGTGACGCCTTCATGTGACGCCTTCATGTGACGCCTTCATGTGACACCTTCATGTGACACCATGTGACACCATGTGACACCATGTGACGCCTTCATGTGACGCCTTCATGTGACGCCTTCATGTGACACCTTCATGTGACACCATGTGACGCCATGTGACGCCTTCATGCGACGCCTTCATGCGACGCCTTCATGCGACGCCTTCATGCGACGCCTTCATGCGACGCCTTCATGCGACGCCTTCATGCGACGCCTTCATGCGACGCCTTCATGCGACGCCTTCATGCGACGCCTTCATGCGACGCCTTCATGCGACGCCTTCATGCGACGCCTTCATGCGACGCCTTCATGCGACGCCTTCATGCGACGCCTTCATGCGACAACTCTAGGTGGCAGGAGTTCAGTTGCAATCTGCACCTTGCAGAAGTTGGACCTCGGTTTGGTAGACGAATCTATTGCTACCTATTAAAACTACAGCCAGAGCACAAGAATGTCTCCTTACGGTCCTCTACAGTCCCTCTCTATGTCCACATCTCCAACTCCAAGGCTGAGGGACTGATTACCTCGCCTTTAGTACATAGTTCCACAGTCTTCCCATTACGTCCTTAAATTTGTACTGATAAAGCCACTGGATGGCGAAACGTCCACAAATAAAGATACCAGCAGTAACAACGGCCAGCAGTAACAGCTTGGTTGGTCAGGCCCTGATCCACCGGGAGGCTTGGTCGTGGACCAGGCCGCGGGGGCGTTGATTCCCGGAATACCCTCCAGGTAGACTCTAGGTAGACCCCCGATGTGGCATATGTGTCTAATTCGTTTCAGAATCTATTGATACTGTCATATATATCAATACTACAAATCCTGTTAAGAGAAGAGCTTCAACTTAGCCACTTATAGGTAAATCATAGTTAGGAATTGTGAAAGTTCAAATTGTAAATTTAGACAGAAAATGTTAAGAGGGAAGGCAGCGTGGAGACGCTAAGAGGAAGGCAGCGTGGAGACGCTAAGAGGAAGGCAGCGTGGAGACGCTAAGAGGAAGGCAGCGTGGAGACGCTAAGAGGAAGGCAGCGTGGAGACGCTAAGAGGAAGGCAGCGTAGAGACGCTAAGAGGAAGGCAGCGTGGAGACGCTAAGAGGAAGGCAGCGTGGAGACGCTAAGAGGAAGGCAGCGTAGAGACGCTAAGAAGAAGGCAGCGTGGAGACGCTAAGAAGAGGGAAGGCAGCGTGGAGACGCTAAGAGGAAGGCAGCGTGGAGACGCTAAGAGGAAGGCAGCGTGGAGACGCTAAGAGGAAGGCAGCGTGGAGACGCTAGGAGGAAGGCAGCGTGGAGACGCTAAGAGGAAGGCAGCGTGGAGACGCTAAAAGGAAGGCAGCGTGGAGACGCTAAGAAGAGGGAAGGCAGCGTGGAGACGCTAAGAGGAAGGCAGCGTGGAGACGCTAAGAGGAAGGCAGCGTGGAGACGCTAAGAAGAGGGAAGGCAGCGTGGAGACGCTAAGAGGAAGGCAGCGTGGAGACGCTAAAAGGAAGGCAGCGTGGAGACGCTAAGAAGAGGGAAGGCAGCGTGGAGACGCTAAGAGGAAGGCAGCGTGGAGACGCTAAGAGGAAGGCAGCGTGGAGACGCTAAGAAGAGGGAAGGCAGCGTGGAGACGCTAAGAAGAGGGAAGACAGCGTGGAGAAACTAAGAGGAAGAGAGGCAGCGTCACAGCAAGAGATGCAATAATTCCTGTAATGCTAGTAGACGTGAAATTCACCCCCGAAATAAAGTGCGAGCACATCTAATACTAAGCACACAAAGAACTACCTCATACTGAACGTAATTTGACGTCTCCAGAAGGGAATAACAAACGACAAGGAACAATATTTTAAGATGGACAACTCAGCTTCCAAGTGTTGCAGGAATGCATCATCTCGCCTGGTCATGGACCGGGCCGCGGGGGCGTTGATCCCCGGAATAACCTCCAGGTAACCTCCAGGTAACAGTATCTTACAAGATCACTTCCCCTCAACATTTACTACACCTGTACACTAAGAACATCATAGTGGCTGGAACATAGCCAGATTGCACACTATATGAAGTATTTACGCTATTAACCTTCCCAATAAATTTGATTAATCTGATCTCTTAAATTAAGATATATATCATAGTTCACGTGTTGTACAATAGTTTCTGTATTAGAGGTCACTGATATTAATAGTAATCATCGTAATGCTCAATTCATGGTTATATTAGCGTCCATTTTTTTATTAATAACTATTTGTAAATTTAATAGTGAATAAAGATCAATTTTTCTATTCTAGTCCGAGATTTTATTTTGGGTATGGGATGCTGGATGACGTGTAGATATGATCGAGGGAGTGTGATGTCAGCGAGTGTGATGTCAGCGAGTGTGATGTCAGCAAGAGTGATGTCAGCGAGAGCGATGTCAGAGAGAGCGATGTCAGCGAGAGCGATGTCAGCGAGAGTGATGCCAGCGAGAGCGATGTCAGCGAGAGCGATGCCAGCGAGAGCGATGCCAGCGAGAGCGATGTCAGCGAGAGTGATGCCAGCGAGAGCGATGCCAGCGAGAGCGATGTCAGCGAGAGTGATGCCAGCGAGAGCGATGTCAGCGAGAGCGATGTCAGCGAGAGCGATGCCAGCGAGAGCGATGTCAGCGAGAGTGATGCCAGCGAGAGCGATGCCAGCGAGAGCGATGTCAGCGAGAGTGATGCCAGCGAGAGCGATGTCAGCGAGAGCGATGCCAGCGAGAGCGATGTCTGCGAGAGTGATGTCAGCGAGAGCGATGCCAGCGAGAGCGATGTCTGCGAGAGTGATGTCAGCGAGAGCGATGCCAGCGAGAGCGATGTCAGCGAGAGTGATGTCAGCGTCCTCTTCAGTTCTTAAGAAATGCTGGATGGATGTCAATTTGAGAAAGTAAGTTAATTTGTAACTCATATACAATAACAATAATTTTTAAAGGGGGTGGACTGGTAAGCCTGTGGAAGGCCTCGGTCATATGATCATAAGCTCCAGCTGTGGGTCTTCATATGACTAAGACCCGCGTAAGGAAACACTTGTCCTGACAAATCTTACCTCGCCTCATCTATTGCTTCAGTCACTCCATACTTCCACATAAATCTAAAATAATTCACCTTAAAATTATTTAATTTAATATGTAACATTGTTTGCCTAAAATATCTAAAAATTTGTATAAACAGTTTTCTAGAGTCTTTGAGTGCTGTCAGGGAGCAATGGAACGAACGTTCACTTTTCTTACTTCCAATAGAGAGAAGTGATTTTGAGTTGATAAATCTTGAGGCAGGAAAGGAGCAATCTACATTGGGATATCTGGAGATAATGTTGCTTTAAAAATGGCGATTTATAACGTTGTGTGAAGATTAAACTGAAAGTGAGTCTCTGATACTCTCTTAAATGACTTGAGACATTATGACAGTTAACCTAACGCACGGAGGATTCTAACCCATGGCAAGCCTGCTAGGCTTGCCATGGCCTACCATGGATCCTATATTAGTTGAAAACTATTTGTTTGATAGACTTTTCTCTCCTCCGCTTTCTATTTTGCCTCTTACAGTTATGCTTTCAGTCAGTGGGACGAGATAGGAGGGGAAACTGCAAGTAACTTAACTTGTTTAATAATATAAGGAACAGATGGACCACAGGTGTGGTTTTGACTTGTGTGTGGTGTATATGGAGTGCGAACGTCTGGCCTTGTCTTGAGAATCAGTTTCGAATTTCTCCTGTTTCTTCCCCTGGAACGTCTGACGCCCCGACCAATTGCCCGCTGCTGGGTAATTGGTAGGGGTGTCATACAGAAACTCGTCATTGGGGAAATCCTGGTGTTGTTTTGATTCGGGTGGATGAGAAGGATGACTGATTCTGCCCGAGTTTCGACAAGAGGCCTACCTGATTTGACTAGGAACTTATTATTCCCGTTTTTCTCTCCAGAGGAAACCTTGTTTCTATTACAATTAGAGCCCAACTATGGCAATTTTATAACGGACTCCCGGGAAGCAGGATTCAAGAAAGGCCTTTAGTGGCCCTTAACCACTCCAACAACAAGAATATTTTTTGTTGTAGTGCGGAATAGTATATAGATGACAAGTAAAGGAATCCATCACTGGTTTGGTTACTTTAACATTCTCAGGGTATTTTGAACCACGATTACCGTATCGAAGTTGTTCCTGAAATCAGAAGTGACTGTAGTCAGGAAGTGTAATGGTGAGTGTTGTCTTGTGAAGTGGCCAGACCCACCTTCCTACTGCAGGTGCAGCCCAATCTGAGGCCAGACTCACCTTCCTGCTGCAGGTACAGCCCAGTCTGAGGCCAGACTCACCTTCCTGCTGCAGGTACAGCCCAGTCTGAGGCCAGACTCACCTTCCTGCTGCAGGTACAGCCCAGTCCGCGGCCAGACTCACCTTCCTTCTGCAAGTGTAGCCCAGTCTGAGGCCAGACTCACCTTCCTGCTGCAGGTGCAGCCCAGTTTGGAGCCAGACAGTGTTCACTTCATCAGTCTTTGATGGAATGAGCACATCGACTCCAGGCTGAGGAACTAATTACCTCAAACTCCTCATCTTTCACCGTTCTCTGTAATAAACCGAAGAAGCAACTGGCTGGCGATACGTTTCGGTAATAAAGATTCCCAAATATTGCATTAGTGTCTCATTTTTCAAATTTTAAGTATCTTATGAGAAGACACATTTACTGTTTCCTGGCGGATGCTGCACCGGTGGCCATCGAGAGTGAAGCTACATCATCTGCAGCTAAGATGGATGTTGTTCCAGCAGTGGGTGCGCTCTTGCGCTTCCATGACAAAGTTAATGATTCTGCTTAGGTAGATTGGATACCTGATTACCTGGAGTCTACCTAGAGGTTGTTCCGGGGGTCAACGTTCCCGCGGCCCGGTCCATAACCAGGCCTCTCGGTGGATCAGGGCCTGATCAACCAGGCTGTTACTACTGGCCGCCCGTAATGCAACGTACTAACGACAGTCTGGCTGATCGGGTACTGACTTTAGGGATCTGTCCAGTTTCCTCTTGAAGGCAGCCAGGGGCCTATTGGTAATCCCCCTTATGTGTGCTGTCTATAAATACGTCAGCTCGCAGAAAGTAAGTCTTGTACTCGTAAAGTGGAAAATAGCTCTTAACGCGCATCGTAATGCAATGTTGACATAATGGCTCCTTGGCGCTGGTGTTCGGACACCGGTGAACTATGGGTCCCATGACTCACAAAACCCCACCGAACGAGTGGGATTTGAACCCATGGAGAGTGAGTCTCACTTGCCATGGGCTCAAGCCCCACCCGTTCCATGGTTTATAGGACCTATGACAGGAACGCAGGATAAACCCGTCAGATATTCACCAAAATCGACGACGTTTCAGTCCTGAATCATTGTCAAGTCACAACAAAGGCGAGAAACGTAGAGAAGGCCAGTAGACAATATCTACAGTGAGCTGCTGGGGCCATCAGCTGTGCTGAAGGAGTCTGAGAAACAGTGACTGCAGGTGGAGATAAGTGATCCATAACTGTGTTGCACACACTGTAACAATGTTGGAGAAGCTTCAGATGTATGTTCCACACAGTGTAACAATGTTGGAGAAGCCTCGGTTGTATGTTCCACACAGTGTAACAATGTTGGAGAAGCCTCAGTTGTATGTTCATCACAGTGTAACAATGTTGGAGAAGCCTCAGTTGTATGTTCATCACAGTGTAACAATGTTGGAGAAGCCTCAGTTGTATGTTCCACACAGTGTAACAATGTTGGAGAAGCTTCAGTTGTATGTTCCACACAGTGTAACAATGTTGGAGAAGCTTCAGTTGTATGTTCCACACAGTGTAACAATGTTGGAGAAGCTTCAGTTGTATGTTCCACACAGTGTAACAATGTTGGAGAAGCTTCAGTTGTATGTTCCACACAGTGTAACAATGTTGGAGAAGCCTCAGTTGTATGTTCCACACAGTGTAACAATGTTGGAGAAGCTTCTCCTCCAGGTCTCTTGCATGAACAATTCTGCTCACAGTTACGAGACTGGAACAATCCATACACAAAAAAAAGCGAAAAGCTTAAACGTTTACAACCTTAAACTACGTTTAAATGCTTAAATGACGCTTAAAAACCTTAAACTACGTCTAAAAGCTTAAACGACGTTTATGCGTGACAACGGACCGGCCTGGACCACTCTCAAATCAAAACGTTTTTTTTCTCTCGGTCCAGGACGAACCTAGACGCTGTTATATTTATATTTTGTAATTATGGGTTAACTACCTGTTGAGCGAAACGTCGCCTTGTGCACAAGCTGTCACTGGAACGACGTTTCTCTCTGAGTAGAGCGAAAAGTTGTCTCAGTGATTCGCACGAAGGACAAGTTTCGATACAAGTTGCAGAATGTGCAGACAAGTGTGTGAACATAAGTACGAGGTTCAAGGCCATTTACCGAAAGAACGTTTCGCTCACCAGGAACTGTATCAATGAAGACCCTGATGGGCGAAACGTCTTCTCAGTAAAATAGAAAGGTGCTTCATAGCACGTCGTATTCAATTTACAATGGCTGGAGTCGAGCAGCTGGCTGGAGTCGAGCAGCTGGCTGGAGTCGAGCAGCTGGCTGGAGTCGAGCACCTGGCTGGAGTCGAGCAGCTGGCTGGACCATAGCATCTGACCGTGTCAGTCGTATTTACGAGATATAAACAAGAGTGATACACGTACATATATTCGCGTAATTTCGAGTTCAACCTGACATCATACACCAGTAGGCCTATAGCACTGCTCAACTTTTTTATTGTTTAACCAAGGAGACAAAACCCTACCCTCCAGTCACCACCCTAATTTTTATCGGAAAGGAATTCGATCAATTTATCGTGAACGATAACTACTGAGAGAGGCATTGATAAATTTCTTTATTTATCAGTGTTATTAATGTTGCTGTTCTCGATACTCAGAGTTCTTCGTAATTTTTATTTTTATTGGCCGTCTTCCAGGTATTGTCGAACGCAGTTTATTGTTGTAACTTTTTTCAATGTTCCGAGAAGTTGTAAACTGTTCTGGTATAAAGTTTCAGGTATAAATTGTACAGGTAGAAGTTGTTCAGGTGTAAGTTGTATAGGTACAAGTTGTTCAGGTGTAAGTTGTATAGGTACAAGTTGTTCAGGTGTAAGTTGTATAGGTACAAGTTGTTCAGGTGTAAGTTGTATAGGTACAAGTTGTTCAGGTGTAAACTGTACAGGTACAAATTGTTCAGGTGTAAACTGTACAGGTACAAATTGTTCAGGTGTAAACTGTACAGGTACAAATTGTTCAGGTGTAAACTGTACAGGTACAAATTGTTCAGGTGTAAACTGTACAGGTACAAATTGTTCAGGTGTAAACTGTACAGGTACAAATTGTTCAGGTGTAAACTGTACAGGTACAAATTGTTCAGGTGTAAACTGTACAGGTACAAATTGTTCAGGTGTAAACTGTACAGGTACAAATTGTTCAGGTGTAAACTGTACAGGTACAAATTGTTCAGGTGTAAACTGTACAGGTACAAATTGTTCAGGTGTAAACTGTACAGGTACAAATTGTTCAGGTGTATACTGTACAGGTACAAATTGTTCAGGCGTAAATTGTACAGGTACAGATCATACAGGTATAAGTTGTACAGGCACAAATCGTCAGGGTTCAAACTGTACAAGTAAAAAGTGTGCAGATATAAATTGTACATGTATAAATTGTACGGGTACAAATCGTTAATGTATAAATTGTACTGGTAAAAAAAAAATCAATGTAAACTGTGCAGATATTTAAGGATTAAAATTAAACAAATAATTATTTTGGTATAATTTGTTCAGGTATAACTGAACTTGTCTCCATTGAACCTGTCGTTCCTTCAGGCGCTTTGTGACCCTTGTGGTCTTAGCGCTTCTCCCTAAACATAATAATATTAATAATAATAATAATAATAATAATAATAAATAACGCTTATCCAAATTGTCTCAAACAAAATAGGATAATTAACATTATATTCAGGGGAGAAGCGCTGTACCCGTTGGGGTCACAGCACCTGGGGAATGTGGGGGTAATCAGATTTGAGCCAACCAATGGGAAGGAAAGCTCCAATTTTTTGGATCAAGAGCCCTTTCCCCGAAGGGTGTCTACCTCATAGATTCGTATTCCCTTCCTAACTTTTCTCTCTCTCTCTATCCCCTTCTCTCTCTCCCCTTCTCTCTCTCCCCTTCTCTCTCTCCCCTTCTCTCTCTCTCTCTCTCTCTCTCCCTCTCTCTCTCTCTCTCTCTCTCTCTCTCTCTCTCTCTCTCTCTCTCTCTCTCTCTCTCCCTCTCCCTCTCTCCCCCTCACTCTCTCTCCCTCTCTCTCTCTCCCTTTCTCTCTCTCTCTCTCACTCTCTCTCTCTCTCTACCTTCTCTCTCTCTCTCTCTCTACCTTCTCTCTCTCTCTCTCTACCTTCTCTCTCTCTCTCTCTACCTTCTCTCTCTCTCTCTCTACCTTCTCTCTCTCTCTCTCTCTCTCTCTCTCCCTTTCTCTCTCTCTCTCTCCCTCTCTCTCTCTCTCTCTCCCCTCCTTCTCTCTCTCTCTCTCTCTCTCTCTCTCTCCCTTCTCTCTCTCTCTCTCTCCCCTTCTCTCTCTCTCTCTCTCTCTCCCCTTCTCCCTCTCTCTCTCTCTCTCTCTCTCCCCTTCCTCTCTCTCTCTCTCTCTCTCCCCTTCTCCCTCTCTCTCTCTCTCTCTCTCCCTTCTCCCTCTCTCTCTCTCTCTCTCTCTCTCCCTTCTCCCTCTCTCTCTCTCTCCTCCCTCTCTCCTCTCTCTCTCCCTTCTTCTCCTCTCTCTCTCTCCCCCCTTCTCCCTCTCTCTCTCTCTCCCCCCTTCTCCCTCTCTCTCTCTCTCCCCCTTCTCCCTCTCTCTCTCTCTCCCCCTTCTCCCTCTCTCTCTCTCCCCCCTTTTCCCTCTCTCTCTCTCTCTCCCCTTCTCCTTCTCTCTCTCTCCCTTTTCCTCTCTCTCTCTCTCTCCCTTCTCCCTCTCTCTCTCTCTCTCTCCCTTCTCCTCTCCCTCTCTCCCTCTCCCTCTCTCTCTTCCCCTATATCATCCCCGCCCTCCCTTTCATCCTTCCCCCTCCCTGCAACTCTCCCCCCTCCCTGCAACTCTCCCACCTCCCTGCAACTCTCCCACCTCCCTGCAACTCTCCCACCTCCCTGCAACTCTCCCCCTGCTCCCTTCACTCTGGTAATGACAGGGTATTGCATAATCTAGGTGAGTTCTAGCTCCAGTTGATCACCAGCGTGTGATTGTTTCTGGTTTTTAGGAACCTCTGACAAATTAGAGGGCAATTTGGTACATGTGTTGTGTTGCAAGCTATGTTTATAGCATTGATTTCAAGGCTGGAGTGAAGACAGGCAGCCAAGCAACTCACTGGAGCAGTGTTTAGAAGGTGAAGAAGGCGCTTTCACTGCCTCCTTAGTTTGCCTGCACGCACATCCACGGCTGGATTACCTATGGCACTGTGTTTCTGGCTTTTGGTTGGTGGATAGCGGCTCATACTGTCCTCTGATTGGTGGGATGGCAGCTCGTGCTGCCCTGTGATTGATAGGATAGCTTCTGTTCACCTCTGATTGGAGAAGACGGTTACTGCTGACTTCTCATTTATGGATGGTAGCTCGTGCTGGCTTGTGATTGGTGGGATGACAGCTCGTGCTGGTTTGTGATTGGTGGGATGGCATCTCGTGCTGGCTTGTGATTGGTGGGATGACAGCTCGTACTTGTCTCTAACTGGCGGAAGGGCATTTCGTACTGGCTTCTGATGGATGGGTAGAAGCTCGCACCGGCATCTAATAAGGAACGCAGATCGCACTGGACTCCAGTTTGTTGACGGCAGCTTGTACATTCCTCTGATTGGTGGATAGCGGCTCGCAGAGTCTTGTGATTAGTGGGAGGATAACTCTCACTGACATCTGATTGGTAAAATTTAGCTCTCACTGATGAGTGATAGGTGGAAGAATAACTAATACTGATCTCTGATTGGTGGGAAGACTGCAATTGATGGGATGATATCAAGCACTGACCCATCATTGGTGCACAGGTGTCCAGAAAACTACGTTTTATAACGTAGCATGACGCTGTTCATTATGTACGCGTTGTTCACTAACTTAAGTCTGGCCACTGACTGGACGGGTGAGTGTGCGGAACCTTGACTCTTGACTAATAGGAACTTACTAGTCACTGGCTTCTTGTTTTAGCTGAGTATACCAGGATAACTCATCAGGAGGATAAAAGAACTCGGTAGTAGCTGGGTGTGTGTGTGTGTGTGTGTGTATATATATATATATATATATATATATATATATATATATATATATATATATATATATATATATATATATATATATATCGTGCCGAATGGGTAAAACTTGCGATTTTGGTTGAAATAGCAACACTCTTCTTGCTGAATAAGGCAAGCTTATTATTATAATTATGTGGAAGCGCTAAGCCCGTAGGATTATACAGCGCCTTTAGGGATATATATATATATATGTATATATATATATATGTATATATATGTATATAAGGGCGTTTTCGGGGCCAACGTCTCCACGTTGGCAAATACAGAAGTCTTAATGACCCTGTTGTAGTCTATAGAATCCATTAGTCAACCAACCAACCAGGTGGTGGAGGCCACAGAGAACGTCCTCGAAGAGGTGGATGTATGTGCCTGAGAGAAGCTAAAGTGGTAGGAGCTTGAGCATCCAGCACGGAGTGGGTGGACGCAAGTGAGTTTGGAGGTTTGTGCTTTTGACGTGAAAGCAATTTAACATACGGGAAGTGCTAGAGGAAGACTAATTAGAAGGACTTAGAGTTTTTTTGGGAGGTGGGAAGAAAGGAACGTCCAATCCGAAGGATGGAAGAGGATGGGAAGATTCGTGATGCGAAAAATATTTTCGTGCGCCACTACCTTGATGGGAAACGACTGATGTATATATATAAATCAGCTGTTTCCTTGAAATCAGAGTGACGCATATATACTTGTGCTCAAAAAAATATATACATGTTAAAAAAAATCGAACAACTGTTTAATGTTAAAACCGATACTGAACGTTCCTCAAATGTTCCTAGTTGGAATTAAAGGTAATAAATAATAAACCATGGGTTATTTTTTAATGTAAAAATATTTGAGGGAAAAAAACACATTGTCTAAGTTTCGTGGCAAAAAAAATAACCTATGGTTTATATTTAAAGGAAAAAAATAACCCATGGTTTGTGTTTTGAGAAAAAAATAACACATGATTTATATTTTGTGGAAAAAAAATAACCCATGGTTTATATTTTGAAGGAAAAAATAACCCATGGTTTATATTTTAAAGGAAAAAATAACCCATGGTTTATATTTTGAGGGAAAAAACAACCCATGGTTTATATTTTAAAGGAAAAAATAACCCATGGTTTATATTTTAAAGGAAAAAATAACCCATGGTTTATATTTTGAGGGAAAAAACAACCCATGGTTTATATTTTGAGGGAAAAAACAACCCATGGTTTATATTTTAAAGGAAAAAATAACCCATGGTTTATATTTTAAAGGAAAAAATAACCCATGGTTTATATTTTAAAGGAAAAAATAACCCATGGTTTATATTTTGAGGGAAAAAATAACCCATGGTTTATATTTTGGGGAAAAAATAACCAATGGTTTATGTTTCGAGAGAAAAAATATAACCAATGGTTTTTTTTTTTTTAAGAGAATATAACCCACGAATTATACTTTTTTTCCCTTTATTTGCGACTAACACCATCTGAGGAATGTTAAATTTCGGTTTTAACATTTTTTCTGTTTATACAAACAGTGTTTAAGCAGAGTTAACATTGATATTTGTGCATCAAAAATAAATTTCGAATCGGTACTGGAAACCTTTCAAGTGTGAGGTGGAAAACTGAGACGTAAGATCGCAACTCAGGTACAAGACTGACGGTACTGTCCAAGACAGGTACTAGTAAGACTGACGGTACTGTCCAAGACAGGTACTAGTAAGACTGACGGTACTGTCCAAGACAGGTACTAGTAAGACTGACGGTACTGTCCAAGACAGGTACTAGTAAGACTGACGGTACTGTCCAAAACAGGTACAAGCAAGACTGACGGTACTGTCCAAGACAGGTATAAGACTGACGGTACTGTCCAAGACAGGTACTAGAAAGACTGTGACGGTACTGTCCAAGATAGGTACAAGACTGACGGTACTGTCCAAGACAGGTACTAGTAAGACTGACGGTACTGTCCAAGACAGGTACAAGACTGACGGTACTGTCCAAGACAGGTACTAGTAAGACTGTGACGGTACTGTCCAAAACAGGTACAAGCAAGACTGTGACGGTACTGTCCAAGACAGGTACAAGCAAGACTGTGACGGTACTGTCCAAGACAGGTACAAGCAAGACTGTGACGGTACTGTCCAAGACAGGTACAAGCAAGACTGTGACGGTACTGTCCAAGACAGGTACTAGTAAGACTGTGACGGTACTGTCCAAGACAGGTACTAGTAAGACTGACGGTACTGTCCAAAACAGGTACAAGCAAGACTGTGACGGTACTGTCCAAGACAGGTACAAGACTGACGGTACTGTCCAAGACAGGTACAAGACTGACGGTACTGTCCAAGACTGACGGTACTGTCCAAGACAAGTATAAGACTGACGGTACTGTCCAAGACAGGTACAAGTTAGACTGACGGTACTGTCCAAGGGAGGTACAAGTTAGACTGACGGTACTGTGCAAGACAGGTACAAGACTGACGGTAATGTCCAAGACAGGTACAAGACTGACGGTACCGTCCAAAACAGGTACAAGCAAGACTGTGACGGTACTGTCCAAGACTGGTACAAGACTGACGGTACTGTCCAAGACAGGTACAAGAGTGACTATACTGTCCAAGACAGGTACAAGTAAGACTGACAGTACTGCCCAAGACAGGTACAAGACTGACGGTACTGTCCAAGACAGGTACAAGTCTGACGGTACTGTCCAAGCCAGGTACAAGACTGACGGTACTGTCCAAGACAGGTACAAGACTGACGGTACTGTCCAAGACAGGTACAAGACTGACGGTACTGTCCAAGACAGGTACAAGACTGACGGTACTGTCCAAGACAGGTACAAGACTGACGGTACTGTCCAAGACAGGTACAATTATCTGAGCAACCTTATTGACTAGCGAGGCCAAATTCTGCCCTGGCGTCACAGCAATTCACGGGATCATCTTGTAGATAAGACGCAAACTTATGTGCAAAATGATTCAGGGATCAGAAGTATAATTGTGTGTTCAAGTATCACGACGGGCAAGTATACATGTGGTGTCAGGAAGCTGTTAAGTGCAGTCGTTGGCGATGATCCTGATCGTAAGATCGTAAGTTCGAACTGATGCGTATAATTAATCAAGCAACAGGTGGGATTTGAACCCAGTGCGCTAACCATTGGGCCAGCTGCCTCTAATAAGGTTCATCCAACTAAAATATACCTAGTTGGATGAATCTTGCGAGTCATTTGGCCCAATAGTTAACGCACTCGCCTGTTAGTTTTAAGAATCACTTTTTTTTACACATCAGTTTTACGTATTAAGAGATGTTATCCTGTCTCAGCTCATTTTGGAGCCCAGCTATACTACCACCCCCAGGATGCCACCCACAACAGTCGACTAACACCCAGGTACCTACTTACTGTGGATGAACAAGGGCAGGATGTGTTTCCACCCGTGCCTGGAATCAAACCACGCACCCTCAATGAGTTGAATGAGCTGCCAACCGAATCACGGGACACCCAGAAGAGTGGGAAGCATCAGGACTTCGATGGTTGATATCATGGTGTGACAGTTCCAAAATTGTCACTCGCCAGAGGTTCAAACCCCACCCGTTCCCTGATTTATTTGTAATCGTGTTTTTACGATTTCGTGAGAAATGTTGCTGATAATTCAGTGTTGCTACTCTTATTAAGGTAGACAGCAGGTTTTAAGCACCTCAGGTTACCATGAAGATTCAGAGTACAAGACCATCCACACTTCAGGAACTAAATGTGAAGATAAACTGTTGTTAACACCCACCATAGCGGACACGTTGGTGAACATTGTTAACTCAGTTGCTTGGTACTGATAAATTAGACACATGTGCAACTCTTGGGTATCTTTATTGAGGAAACGTTTCGCCACACAGTGGCTTCATCAGTCCATACAAAGGAGAATCTTGGTACTGTTAACAGTCTGTGAAAGTTAACTATTGTTTTGAACAATTGCGATAGTTACTCATATGACAAACTATTTCTCATATATGTAACAACAGTGAGAAAATAATGAAATTCCAAGCGCTTTTCTGATACCTGTTTACTGTGATCTTAATGCAAATACCTATTTATTTACTTAGTGTGTGTGTGTGTGTGTGTGTGTGTGTGTGTGTGTGTGTGTGTGTGTTTGTGTGTACACTCACCTATTTGTACTCTCTTATTTGTGGTTGCAGGGGTCGAGTTATAGTTCCTGGCCCCGCCTCTTCACTGATTGCTTCTGGGTCCTTTCTCTCCCTGCTCCAGGAGCTTTGTCAAACTTCGTCTTAAAACTATGTATGGTTCCTGCCTCCACTACGTCACTTAGTGTGTGTGTGTGTGTGTGTGTGTGTGTGTGTGTGTGTGTGTGTGTGTGTGTGTGTGTGTGTGTGAATTAGAGAGGGTTGACAGTATACCAAAGGAAGCACTTGAGTGAGAGCTTCAGCAGAGAAGGAAGCTGAGAGGGTCGCCACACTATCATTGTCAGAGAATTTATTAGCACTGTCATCACCATTAAGGTAGCAAGTAGTTGAGGAGGATGGTGCGGTGAGTTCACTCCACTGTTTGCACTTAAGTGTTGTGAATCACTGCTAGCACTGTAACCAGTGTTGCGATTCACTGATGGTGCTGTAGCCAGTGTTGCGGTACACTGCTAGCACGGTAGCCAGTGTTGCGGTACACTGCTAGCACGGTAGCCAGTGTTGCGATTCAATGTTAGCACTGTAGCCAGTGTTGTAATTCACTGCAACATGTAGCCAGTGCTGTAATTCACAGCACCACTGTAGCCAGTGCTGTAATTCACAGCACCACTGTAGCCAGTGCTGTAATTCACAGCACCACTGTAGCCAGTGCTGTAGATCACAGCACCACTGTAGCCAGTGCTGTAGATCACAGCACCACTGTAGCCAGTGCTGTAGATCACAGCACCACTGTAGCCAGTGCTGTAGATCACAGCGCCACTGTAGCCAGTGCTGTAGATCACAGCGCCACTGTAGCCAGTGCTGTAGATCACAGCGCCACTGTAGCCAGTGCTGTAGATCACAGCGCCACTGTAGCCAGTGCTGTAGATCACAGCGCCACTGTAGCCAGTGCTGTAGATCACAGCGCCACTGTAGCCAGTGCTGTAGATCACAGCGCCACTGTAGCCAGTGCTGTAGATCACAGCGCCACTGTAGCCAGTGCTGTAGATCACAGCGCCACTGTAGCCAGTGCTGTAGATCACAGCGCCACTGTAGCCAGTGCTGTAGATCACAGCGCCACTGTAGCCAGTGCTGTAGATCACAGCACCACTGTAGCCAGTGCTGTAGATCACAGCACCACTGTAGCCAGTGCTGTAGATCACAGCACCACTGTAGCCAGTGCTGTAGATCACAGCACCACTGTAGCCAGTGCTGTAGATCACAGCACCACTGTAGCCAGTGCTGTAGATCACAGCACCACTGTAGCCAGTGCTGTAGATCACAGCACCACTGTAGCCAGTGCTGTAGATCACAGCACCACTGTAGCCAGTGCTGTAGATCACAGCACCACTGTAGCCAGTGCTGTAGATCACAGCACCACTGTAGCCAGTGCTGTAGATCACAGCACCACTGTAGCCAGTGCTGTAGATCACAGCACCACTGTAGCCAGTGCTGTAGATCACAGCACCACTGTAGCCAGTGCTGTAGATCACAGCACCACTGTAGCCAGTGCTGTAGATCACAGCACCACTGTAGCCAGTGCTGTAGATCACAGCACCACTGTAGCCAGTGCTGTAGATCACAGCACCACTGTAGCCAGTGCTGTAGATCACAGCACCACTGTAGCCAGTGCTGTAGATCACAGCACCACTGTAGCCAGTGCTGCAATTCACTGTAGCCAGTGCTGCAATTCACTGTAGCCAGTGCTGCAATTCACTGTAGCCAGTGCTGCAATTCACTGTAGCCAGTGCTGCAATTCACTGTAGCCAGTGCTGCATTTCACTGTAGCCAGTTCTGCATTTCACTGTAGCCAGTGCTGCATTTCACTGTAGCCAGTGCTGCATTTCACTGTAGCCAGTGCTGCATTTCACTGTAGCCAGTGTTGCATTTCACTGTAGCCAGTGTTGCATTTCACTGTAGCCAGTGTTGCATTTCACTGTAGCCAGTGTTGCATGTCACTGCAGCCAGTGTTGCATGTCACTGCAGCCAGTGTTGCAATTCACTGCAGCCAGTGTTGCAATTCACTGTAGCCAGTGTTGCAATTCACAGCAACACTGTAGCCAGTGTTGCAATTCACAGCAACACTGTAGCCAGTGTTGCAATTCACAGCAACACTGTAGCCAGTGTTGCAATTCACAGCAACACTGTAGCCAGTGTTGCAATTCACAGCAACACTGTAGCCAGTGTTGCAATTCACAGCAACACTGTAGCCAGTGTTGGAATTCACAGCAACACTGTAGCCAGTGTTGGAATTCACAGCAACACTGTAGCCAGTGTTGGAATTCACAGCAACACTGTAGCCAGTGCTGTAATTCACAGCAACACTGTAGCCAGTGCTGTAATTCACAGCAACACTGTAGCCAGTGCTGTAATTCACTGCAAAACTGTAGCCAGTGCTGTAATTCACTGCAAAACTGTAGCCAGTGTTGTAATTCACTGCAACACTGTAGCCAGTGTTGTAATTCACTGCAAAACTGTAGCCAGTGTTGTAATTCACTGCAACACTGTAGCCAGTGTTGTAATTCACTGCAACACTGTAGCCAGTGTTGTAATTCACTGCAACACTGTAGCCAGTGTTGTAATTCACTGCAACACTGTAGCCAGTGCTGTAATTCACTGCAACACTGTAGCCAGTGCTGTAATTCACTGCAACACTGTAGCCAGTGCTGTAATTCACTGCAACACTGTAGCCAGTGTTGTAATTCACTGCAACACTGTAGCCAGTGTTGTAATTCACTGCAACACTGTAGCCAGTGTTGTAATTCACTGCAACACTGTAGCCAGTGTTGTAATTCACTGCCACACTGCAGGTGCACTAGCTCTCCCTCAAATATTAAAACTGCTTCCCTACTGGACGTAATATTTTATTTTTTAATTAATTATCACTGATAACTAAATAACTAGTAGTAAATAAAACGTACAGTACAGTGTTGCAAGATACACTGATCAGGTTAGTTAGGTAAAAAGGTTTAGAACCTATCGACTACACGAGGGTCATTAAGGCTGCACGTCTCCATGTCAAGAATACTTTTATACGCAAAATATTAAGCTTTCAGCGTATATACGCAGACTTATACATACATACTTACATACTTCATACATACCCAGTGTTTAAATATGCGTTTTCTTTTCCATATTTGTTAAATAAACGTTTTAATCGGAGCCATGGTACGGGTGGGGTTCGAACTCGTGGTTTGTTTGCAATCGTGTCATTTCGATTTCGTGATTCGCTTTTTATTATTTTAGAACGACTCGTGAGCCAACACTAAGACATATTAGAACACATTTCGGTCTTGGAATCTTGATCACTTCTAACATACTGGTAACTGCAACTTTTCAGAAATATTAACATATATGATAATCAGCCAGACACAGCATCACCTACCCAGCAATACAGGAGTCACGTGATCATATTGCCTACCCGTCGTCATCTCAATATGTCATTCATGTCACAATGCGTCACTCACACCTCACTCATCGCCTGTATATACTGTCTTTTTAACCTCTGCGAGTTAGAAGTGATCAAAGTCCCAGGACCGAAACGTTCTCTGACACGTGCTAGTGTGTCCTCGTGTGTCTTTCGGTAAATATTACCAAGGTTAATACCACTGGTTAATGTAACTTAACCTTAACTCTGAATAACTGATTAAGAAAAACAAGCTGATGAGCGAAACACTTGCGCAACTTTCGGATAACTTTATCCTGGAGATGTTTCGCCAGCCGGTGACTTCCGGAAAATAAAGACAATGCTAATCCATAAAACAGGAAACTTTAAGAAATTGTGAGGTCCTCTTCAGCAGACTGAAAAACTCGATTGAAAGCGAAAGATTCAGTACTACTGTAGAACGGTATATCCCATGCGGGTATTTATGCTAACAGAAATATGACAATATCGGGATATATACACAACGATTTAAATCTCAATATATATATACACAAAGATTTATATCTCGGTATATATACACAGATTTATATCAGTATATATACACAGACTTATATCAGTATATATACACAGACTTATATCTCAGTGTATATATACACAGATTTATATCTCAGTATATATGCACAGATTTATATCACTATATATATAATTATATATAATATATATAATATATATATATATATATATATATATATATATATATATATATATATATATATATATATATATTCATATCTCGGTATATATATAGAGATTTATACACACACGTTTATATCTCAGTGTATATATATATATATATATATATATATATATATATATATATATATATATAAACATTTATATATCAGAATACATACACAGATTTATATATCAGTATATATACAGAGATTTATATATCAGTATATATACACAGACTTGAATGCAGCCTTAATGACCCTGGCGGGTAGTTAACTGGGTTATAAAGCCTGTTAACTACACGAAGGTTATTAAGACTGCATGTCACCTGTTCACCACAAGTCAAGTAAACTTGACACCTTAAAACAGGAATTAAACTTACCATATATAAACTGAGAAAATATAAATCTCTTGATATACATATCCTTTGTTTGCGACTGTGACATGACTTGTCACAAATATGAGATGAAGGATATAATAATATAATAATAATAATAATAATAATAATAATAATAATAATAATAATAATAATAATACTGTTTATTGAGAAGCTATTAACTCAAAGGGATGACTATATATATATATATATATATATATATATATATATATATATATATATATATATATATATATATATGCAATAAGATCACAGTAAACAGGTGATTTCGGAATATGCAAAACAACCACTCTGAAAGAATAGAGAAATTCCAAGCGCTTTCGTGACTACTCACATTATCAAGGAACTATGAAAGTAAAGCATCCAAGGAAGCTATATAAGGGGTCTGGCCAGCACCTCACTATCAGATCCCACAACGGTTAAACACCTGACGTGCGCCGACCCAACTTGGATAGGTCCTTTGCACAACTCGCCCACAAACTATTCTACCCAAGAAAATTTAAAAATTATTTGTCCAGTGTATTATTAAATTCTTCCCAAATTCTATTAATTATAAATGGATCTAATTGATGCAAAATTTGTATTTAATGATAAATTTTACACTCAGAAGTTTGGTATGGCAATGGGAAATCCTCTTTCACCTGTTCTTAGTAACCTATACATGGAATTTTTTGAAACAAGGTTGCTTAACACAATCCTCCCTAATAGAGCTAAATGGTTCAGATATGTTGATGATATTTTGTGTCTTATGCCCAAAAATGTAGATATACACCATTTCCTTGGAAAATTAAATAGCTTAGCCCATTCTATAAACTTTACTGTTGAGTTTGAAGAAAATAACTCATTGCCTTTTCTAGATGTTTTAATTATTAAGGGTAATAATGAATTCAAATTTAAAATTTACAGAAAACCTACAAATAACTGTTCCTATGTCCACTAATATTCCTCGCATCAAGATAGAATCAAACTGTCTGTTTTCTCATCAATGTTTCTGAGAGCTTTACGAGTTTGTAGTCCTGAGTTCATAGATGAGGAAATATCCAAAATTTATGAAATAGGTAATGATTTAAAATACCCAAGAAATGTAATTGATAAATCTTTTAAAGTTGCTAGAAATACTTTTTACAATCCAAAAAGGGACAACCAGCCTTATTCAACTAAAAATATGTTGGTTCTCCCTTACCATGAAAACTTGGTTGATATGCCTTCTCTTCTTAAGACTTTTAATATTAAAGTCGTATTCAAAAATCTTGATACAGTAAAAAAACTTTTGATAAAGAATTCCCCCCAAAATGCTGATGGATGTGTCTAAGATTCCTTGTAAAATTTGCGATAAAGTTTATTACGGTCAAACTGGTAAAAATCTCGAACTAAGATTAAAACAACATAAATATAGCATTAGAACTGGACAAGATTCCAATGCTCTATTTATTCATGTAAGAGATTTTAACCATCCAATTGATTTTCAAAAAGTTGAGAAAGTAGTATCAAGCAAGTCCATGGTCGACAGGAATATAATTGAATCTTGTTTCATAAAAAGCAGTTTTGACAATAATATGAATATTTCCTTTGGTTTATATAAATTAGATCCATTTATAATTAATAGAATTTGGGAAGAATTTAATAATACACTGGACAAATAATTTTTAAATTTTCTTGGGTAGAATAGTTTGTGGGTGAGTTGTGCAAAGGACCTATCCAAGTTGGGTCGGCGCGCGTCAGGTGTTTAACCGTTGTGGGATCTGATAGTGAGGTGCTGGCCTGACCCCTTATATAGCTTCCTTGTATGCTTTACTTTCATAGTTCCTTGATAATGTGAGTAGTCACGAAAGCGCTTGGAATTTCTCTATTTTTTCAGAGTGGTTGTCTTGCATATATATATATATATATATATATATATATATATATATATATATATATATATATATATATATATATATATATATATATATATTATATATATAAAGGCATTCGCAAGAACAGGCGAAATATACACGAACACTGATCTCTGGCTGAAGGAGACTCGAACCTACGAGTCTCCTTCAGCCAGAGATCAGTATTTGTGTATATTTCGCCTGCTCTTGCGAATTCCCTGCATTGTTAAAATCTCTAGTAAGGCTGATGCATGCAGAAGATGAGATGAAAAGCTGTAAGCCTTCTCCCTGAAAGTTGGCTGCCTTGGATCAAACGTCTAGCGCAAGCTGGACGCCAAGGTATTGGTCCAGTGTGGCGAGATTGGTAATGCACTGCGTACCTTGTTCCAAGGTTCGTAGGTTCGAGTCTCCTTCAGCCATATATATATATATATATATATATATATATATATATATATATATATATATATATATATATTTATATTTATTTATATTTCCAAGAAATCGGCCGTATCCCACCGAGGCAGGGTGGCCCAAAAAGAAAAACAAAAGTTTCTCTTTTTAACTTTAGTGATGTATACAGGAGAAGGGGTTACTAACCACTTGTTCCCGGCATTTTTTTTTTTTTTTACACAGGGTTTGACAAGGTTAGGTTAAGTCGCCTCTTACGACACTCACGACTTATACAGGAAGTATTACACTTCACTTCCCCGTGGAGATAAGAAATAAACCAGAACAAGAACTAGTAAGAAAATAGAAGAAAACAGAGACGGGTGTGTATATATGCTTGTACATCCATGTGTAGTGTGACTTGCGATTTTAGCTTAAATAGCAATGCACTTCTTGCCGAATAAGGAAGCGAAAATTTGTGTATGCAATAATTTTGCAAAAATCATTCTGAACCTAACGACAAAATATATTTCAATGTGTTCATTATTAAATTATTGTAAACTTATCTAAAATATATTTATTTGGATTAGGCTAAATTACATTGCGCTTGTTATAATAAGGTTAGGTAAGTTTTCTAATGTTCTTTTGGTACAAAATTATTAATTTTTACATTAACTTAAAAGAGAAAATTTCAGAAAAGTCTTAATTTTAAATGAGTTATTGCTAATTGACCAGTTTTACCTGTTCGCCATGGCATATATATCATTAACAGAGCTGCGGCTTGGCCAGTACTGGATCCTGCGTTCCCAGGCCCAGCCCTGTGTGAACTGAGCAAATTACGCATGTCTCTATCCACTGGACCACCATCCTTAAACACCAGGCGCTCACTCGTTTTGTGATTTCATTGATATATTGACTGCTCATGAAGGCTGGTACACCAAACAGTATGAGGCTGAAATTAGTCTCTGAAGCTCCACGACCATTAATGTCCTTGCATCAGGATAACACGCTCAGTACTGCTGGGTGCCTGGTGTTTAAGGATGGTGGTCCAGTGGAGAGAATGATGCATACTTTGTTCAGTTCACACGGGGCTGGGCATGCGAACGCAGGATCGAGTCCTGGCCAGCCGTAGTTTTGTTAATGATTCAAAATCACTTGTTTCGTGACTTCACTGATATATATATATATATATATATATATATATATATATATATATATATATATATATATATATATATATATATATATATATATATATATATATATAATGTCTACCTTTGGCGGCTTTCTAAAAATAATCAGTGTATTACTATCACCCTTTTGACTTTATCGATTCTCAATAAACATATTACATTAATTATATTATTGTAATAATTATTTTCAGCATACTCATTAATTGTATTTTCATTAATACTTTTATTATATTACTATAATTGTTATTTATGTTTGTATACAAGGGTATAATAATAATAATAATAATAATAATAATAGCAGCACCACCATGGTGGCGGTGCATCAAGGTTGAGGGGGAGACACCTGCCCTACTAACTCACACCATAATGATGGCGGCAGCAACATTACATTCAATTATAGGGTCAGAGGCGCGAGCTGGTCCACAATTTATTAATTTATTATCGCAAGGTGAGGAAGTGGAGGCCAGACATTCATCAAGCCAGGGGAAATAATTGAAACATAATTGATGGTTCCGAGCTTCACTATAATTGATGGTTGATTGTGGTTGAAGGAGCCAAGGAGTTGAACTCCTACCACAACTACTACCACCTTCACCAGGGTGTCAGGGCTTAAGATAAACCTGTGTCAAAAAGCTTCAGTGTCAGAGCTCTTCGGTACGTTTTTCTCCCTTGTTTTATGTAAATATCATTGGCTAACTACATGACCAGTCCATCGCTAAACCCGTAAGAGTCGTACGGGGAGTGGAAGGATATCAGGTTTGATCAGTGATAGGCAAGGATTCTCCACATCGCTATCAGAAACGCTCCTTCATGCTGGGCTGGTCTATTATTTCTCTAGATCATTAATCATGAAATCGTAATAATACAATTGCAAACACCACGGAAGGGGTTCAACCCCCCACCCGTTCACTGGTTTATTTCTGTAGATATTTTTCAGTTACAGATATGTTACTTATTCGTCTCGTTATATTTTTAGTTTGTGTAGCTGTTGGCTTCCCTTCACTTGTGTACAGTATTTAATTATAGCTTTATACGTTGTCTCAGGGTAGGTCTTGTGTAAGGGAGACAAGAGTCAGTGTGATAATTAAGAGTAGCTCTTGTGCGTGAGAGAGAACGTGATCTCTTAGTGAAATTCTTGTGGAAAAGACATGATGCCGGACGGCCGTCAAATGTTTCGTCACGGCCTCGCACAAGGTCGAAACTTCCCACGACTTTTTTCCCTCTATCTCTTTTTATTTCTAAAACTTTATTTAAAAAATCAGTGAAAGTGTCTTCATCAGAGGATGCTACGTAGTACATCCTAGAGGCGTGGCTGCAGGAGGCAGCTCAGCGGTCCTTCCTGTATGGATGGATGGAGGAGGAGGGGAAGGATACTAACGAGAGGGACAGGATGTGGGGCCCCTTACCTCTCTTCCTATTGGCCAACCGTGGCATCGTTCATGTCTGCTGACAGTTACTCCGCTAATTGAGGGAGCCGTGGTAAAAATGCGGATTGAATTTCGCTTAATAGAGGCCCAGTGATATAGAACTTATATTTAGAGCATTAAGCCGCGGAGTTTTAGATTGTGGACATCCGCCCTCCGGTAATCTGAACCCAAATTATATAAATCTTAAAACATAGAGAGATGTGGACCAACAAGGCGAGTCAAAGAGCGTGTCACCGACAGTGGTCACTCACAGTATTCAGAGAACAAAACATTTTAGATAGATTTATGTGTGATTACTTACTACTCATTGCCTTGTGTTTAAGGGGGTTTAAGTGAGTGTTTAGGTGGTTCCTCTTAAGCATCATCGACACGCTGTGAGGTTTAAGTCTCTAAGTGTATATATACTGTCAGTTCAATACCAGTTTTATGGTTTATTCTTGACTTGGTGGATACATTACTTGCAGCGTTAATGACCCTTCTGTAGTCGAGGTTTCGAACCCCATTAACCGACTATTAACCTTCATCGACTGGTTTTTATAGACACTTGGACTCTTCAGCCTTATCATACCTTCTCTTAAAACTGTGTATGGGTTTTTCACTCTTTACAACCACATCCACCTTCTACTATTCCTTCTAAGACTGAACTAGACGTACGTCCTAATATTCCTCTATTGTTGATAAATGAGACACTTGTGCAGTATCTCGGGCATTTTTATTCCTGAAACGTTTAGCTGGCTTCTTCAGTCCAGTGAAGAGAGGTGGAAGATGAGGAGGACTTTGAGGTAGCCAGTCCCCCAACTTGTCGATTTTCTAAACCATTTATTCGTTGTTTACGTTGTTTATAGTGTCTCTTATCACTGTTTATTGTTGTCCTCCTCCTCCTCTTTCCACAATCTCTGTCTAGTAATCATCCAGTACCATTTTTCATGAGACTACTCTTCCTTAGCTTACTCTTCCTTAGCTTACTCTTCCTTAGCTTACTCTTCATGAGACTACTCTTCCTTAGCTTACTCTTCATGAGACTACTCTTCCTTAGCTTACTCTTCCTTAGCTTACTCTTCCTCAGCTTACTCTTCATGAGACTACTCTTCCTTAGCTTACTCTTCATGAGACTACTCTTCCTTAGCTTACTCTTCACGAGACTACTCTTCCTTAGCTTACTCTTCACGACCCTACTCTTCACGACCCTACTCTTCACGACCCTACTCTTCACGACCCTACTCTTCACGACCCTACTCTTCACGACCCTACTCTTCACGACCCTACTCTTCACGACCCTACTCTTCACGACCCTACTCTTCACGACCCTACTCTTCACGACCCTACTCTTCACGACCCTACTCTTCACGACCCTACTCTTCACGACCCTACTCCTCACGACCCTACGCCTCACGACCCTACGCCTCACGACCCTACGCCTCACGACCCTACGCCTCACGACCCTACGCCTCACTAGCCTACGCCTCACTAGCCTACGCCTCACTAGCCTACGCCTCACTAGCCTACGCCTCACTAGCCTACTCTTCACTAGCCTACTCTTCACTAGCCTACTCTTCACTAGCCTACTCTTCACTAGCCTACTCTTCACTAGCCTACTCTTCACTAGCCTACTCTTCACTAGCCTACTCTTCACTAGCCTACTCTTCACTAGCCTACTCTTCACTAGCCTACGCCTCACTAGCCTACGCCTCACTAGCCTACGCCTCACTAGCCTACGCCTCACTAGCCTACGCCTCACTAGCCTACTCTTCACTAGCCTACTCTTCACTAGCCTACTCTTCACTAGCCTACTCTTCACTAGCCTACGCCTCACTAGCCTACGCCTCACTAGCCTACGCCTCACTAGCCTACGCCTCACTAGCCTACTCTTCACTAGCCTACTCTTCACTAGCCTACTCTTCACTAGCCTACTCTTCACTAGCCTACGCCTCACTAGCCTACGCCTCACTAGCCTACTCTTCACTAGCCTACGCCTCACTAGCCTACGCCTCACTAGCCTACGCCTCACTAGCCTACTCTTCACTAGCCTACTCTTCACTAGCCTACTCTTCACTAGCCTACTCTTCACTAGCCTACTCTTCACTAGCCTACTCTTCACTAGCCTACTCTTCACTAGCCTACTCTTCACTAGCCTACTCTTCACTAGCCTACTCCTCACTAGCCTACTCCTCACTAGCCTACTCCTCACTAGCCTACTCTTCTTGTTGAACGTGTCATGCAGTTGTTTTTCTATCCTCTTAATATCCTGGAAAATGGTAATGTGATATCTTTAAGCGGTGGATAAAGACATCTGTGTACAGTTTCGCTCATTTATTAAAGGAAACGTTTCGCCCCGAGTGACTTCAACATTCCTAATATATGATCTTTATGTCGACTGTTCTGTTCCTGTTCCAGTTAACTAGGGAATTAGTGTTTTTTTTTTTGTTTTACACAAACAACCCGCAAGTAGGAGAAAATTATGACAACGTTTCGGTCCAGTTTGGATCAAAACGCCGTCATAGGTTTCAGTCTATGTGCGGGTTATTTGTGTATTGTTCCAGTCACGGTTTTGGCTCTTTTTTATACTTTCTAAATATAAAATTCAATATATTTTAAATTGTTAATAAAAACTAACGCTCTTCCTACAGTGTTCCTACAGTGTTCCTACAGTGTTCCTACATTGCTTCCACAGTGTTCCTACAGTGCTCCTACATTGCTTCCACAGTGTTCCTACAGTGCTCCTACATTGCTTCCACAGTGTTCCTACAGTGCTCCTACATTGCTTCCACAGTGTTCCTACAGTGTTTCTACAGTGCTTCCACAGTGTTCCTACAGTGCTCCTACAGTGCTTCCACAGTGTTCCTACAGTGCTCCTAGAGTGCTCCTACATTGCTTCCACAGTGTTCCTACAGTGCTCCTACATTGCTTCCACAGTGTTCCTACAGTGTTTCTACAGTGCTTCCACAGTGTTCCTACAGTGCTCCTACAGTGCTTCCACAGTGTTCCTACAGTGCTCCTACATTGCTTCCACAGTGTTCCTACAGTGCTCCTACATTGCTTCCACAGTGTTCCTACAGTGCTCCTACATTGCTTCCACAGTGTTCCTACAGTGCTCCTACATTGCTTCCACAGTGTTCCTACAGTGCTCCTACAGTGTTCCTACAGTGTTCCTACAGTGTTTCTACAGTGCTCCTACAGTGTTCCTACAGTGTTCCTACAGTGCTCCTACAGTGTTCCTACAGTGCTCCTACATTGCTTCCACAGTGTTCCTACAGTGCTCCTACAGTGTTCCTACAGTGTTCCTACAGTGCTCCTACATTGCTTCCACAGTGTTCCTACAGTGCTCCTACAGTGTTCCTACAGTGTTTCTACAGTGCTCCTACAGTGTTCCTACAGTGTTTCTACAGTGCTTCCACAGTGTTCCTACAGTGTTCCTACAGTGTTTCTACAGTGCTCCTACAGTGTTTCTACAGTGTTCCTACAGTGCTCCTACATTGCTTCCACAGTGTTCCTACAGTGCTCCTACAGTGTTTCTACAGTGCTCCTACAGTGTTCCTACAGTGTTCCTACAGTGCTCCTACAGTGTTTCTACAGTGTTCCTACAGTGCTCCTACATTGCTTCCACAGTGTTCCTACAGTGCTCCTACAGTGTTCCTACAGTGTTTCTACAGTGCTCCTACAGTGTTCCTACAGTGTTCCTACAGTGCTCCTACAGTGTTTCTACAGTGCTTCCACAGTGTTCCTACAGTGTTTCTACAGTGCTTCCACAGTGTTCCTACAGTGCTCCTACAGTGCTTCCACAGTGTTCCTACAGTGCTCCTACAGTGCTTCCACAGTTCCTACAGTGCTCCTACAGTGCTTCCACAGTGTTCCTACAGTGCTCCTACAGTGCTTCCACAGTGTTCCTACAGTGCTCCTACAGTGCTTCCACAGTGTTCCTACAGTGCTCCTACAGTGCTTCCACAGTGTTCCTACAGTGTTTCTACAGTGCTTCCACAGTGTTCCTACAGTGCTCCTACAGTGCTTCCACAGTGTTCCTACAGTGCTCCTACAGTGCTTCCACAGTGTTCCTACAGTGTTTCTACAGTGCTTCCACAGTGTTCCTACAGTGCTCCTACAGTGCTTCCACAGTGTTCCTACAGTGCTCCTACAGTGCTCCTACAGTGCTCCTACAGTGTTTCTTATTTACTTTAAAATTAAAACTCCTTGTCTTTGATATTACTTTCACCAACCTGGATCAAAATATCATTCTCAACACAATAGGAAGAACACATCTTGAACAAGCTCTTATTGGGGAAACGTTTCGCTCAGTGTAGAGTTTAATTTTCAACGTTTAATGTTAAAGGTACTTAACAAAAACTGTCCAGGTAGTCGAATGTAATATTATTTGTATTGTGGCAACGTTTCGCTCTCCAGGAGCTTTGTCAGGCTTGTAGAGTTACTGATGTTTTATTTTGGCAAAGCTCCTAGAGAGCGAAACGTTGCAACAATATGTTGCACTAGTTGCACTTGTCTGTCTGGACTCGAAATATGTAATAAAATATGTAATAAAATATGTAATAAAATATGTAATAAAATAATAAAATATGTAATAAAATATTTAATAAAATATGTAATAAAATATGTAATAAAATAATAAAATATGTAATAAAATATTTAATAAAATATGTAATAAAATATGTAATAAAATATGTAATAAAATATGTAATAAAATATGTAATAAAATATGTAATAAAATATGTAATAAAATATTTAATAAAATATGTAATAAAATATGTAATAAAATATGTAATAAAATAATAAAATATGTAATAAAATGTAATAAAATATGTAATAAAATATTTAATAAAATATGTAATAAAATATGTAATAAAATAATAAAATATGTAATAAAATATGTAATAAAATAATAAAATATGTAATAAAATATTTAATAAAATATGTAATAAAATATGTAATAAAATAATAAAATATGTAATAAAATATGTAATAAAATAATAAAATATGTAATAAAATATGTAATAAAATATGTAATAAAATAATAAAATATGTAATAAAATATGTAATAAAATATGTAATAAAATATGTAATAAAACATGTAATAAATCCAAGTTTTAGCACATTTTTTTATATTGATTGTAATATTTTTCCATATTTTTCAAAAGTCATATGAAAAACACATAAAAATTTTGACTCAAGGTCGTAATAACACAATTACAAACAAATCACGGAACGGGTGGGGTTCGAACTCATGGTTAACGCCATGGTCTGGAATTTTACGACTTACTCTCCTTGAGTTCGAGTCTCACCCGATTTTTTTTTTTCAAATTAAAATCGATAAGACAGGATACTTGTACTCTTAAAAATAATGGATTTTTAACCCAAAATTGAGCTAGAGGAATTAAGAGGCTCGAACCTTCGTCGCTAAACATGAGATTTAGAAGAGCTTTACGTTTACGTGAAGTGTTAAACCCGTTTGAGTCATTCACCGCCGTCAATAGTGTAGGCTCGATGCGCCGTATAATCTCCAACGAGCCTAATTTGCCTTTCACCCATTTCCATTACGTAGCATTAAGAATATTCCATTATCAATTATTAATTTTATAAGCCTCTTGATTTTCTGTTAGTTTTTGCATTATCTGAAAATATAAGATATCCATTTAATTTTATTCGTGGTAAATTTCACACGATTAAAGACATTAAAGGATCGAGCGCTGCTCCTTGAGGGACGCCGCTAGTGGCATCCACACCGTCAGGATATGTTTCCTCAGTGTTGACATCCTTTTACCGAGGCTGGAAGCCTTCCAATGCAGCAATTTACAATTTACACTCACAGTATTGTGAGTGAGAAAGGTTGTGTTTGATCAGTACCTCAGGTATTGAAACAACTTCTTGGGTAACTTTGAGAGAAGGTTGGGTATAATAGGTGGGTGGAAATGGTTGGTTTTGAAATACCTGCCTTGTATGGGCCAGTAGGCCTCCTGAAGTGCTCCTCCACTCTTATAATTTCCAAGTTAATGGTGATGTTTGGTTCGTCAGGAAACATTTGAGAGAGAGAGAGAGAGAGAGAGAGAGAGAGAGAGAGAGAGAGAGAGAGAGAGAGAGAGAGAGAGAGAGAGAGAGAGAGAGAGAGAGAGAGGATGACAGGGGAAAAAATACTCGGAGATCTAGGGAGAAATCACAAGATATCTCCCTGAAGTAGGTATATTCTCTTCTCTGAAGATGAGGATCGCCAATTATGGATCTAATTCAACAGCTACTAGGATTTTCCCCTATTCCCCAGTTTCCCATTTATCCAATAATCTACCCAAAAGACGAACACGAGAAGAAAATATTTCTACCTCCAATTTTTCTTTAACCCAGGGTGATGCCTCACCTGATTCTGACGCTTTTTTATCCCATTTACGTTATTTCCTTAATTTTATTTATGATTATGTCGTGTCGAATTGACAAAACTGATCAAGTAGCAAGAACTCGTTTAAAATTAAGTCCTTTCTAAAATTTTCTCTTATACGTTAATGTTAATGTGAAAATTAATAATTTTGTACCAAAAGAACCTTAGAAAACTTACCTAACCTTATTATAACAAGCGCAATTTAAATTAGCTTAACCCAACTAAATATATTTTACATAAGTTTACAATAATCTAATAATAAACAAAATGAAATATATTTTTTTTTGTTAGGTTCAGAATGATTTTTGTGAAATTATTGCATTCACAAATTTTCACTTGTCTTATTCGGCAAGAATAGCGTTGCAATTTAAGCGAAAATCGCCAGTTTTACCTATTCGGCACGACAGTTATATCACTGGACTATCTCTTGGGCCAGAATTCATGTCATTCAATTGTCTTTTCTCATTAAATGCCAGTTGTTTTTTTAATAACCTCGCACATTGTATGGCCCCTACGGCTTTGACGCTTCCCATTAATAAAATTAATATTAATAAAACTTAAAAATATAATGAAAATACAATATAAAATATGAAAGCAGTAATAATAATAATAATAATAATAATATACACATTTATAACGTATCTGAAAATTTTTAATATTCTTAATAACTTCTAATTAATCTTTCATATTTTATTAATTTTCAACAAATTTAAATTGTAGACTCGCTTGAAATTTATTCCTCACAATTATTCCCCTCTTTCAAAGTTTCTTTCTCTCTCATTCCTTTTGCACATTAATTTCTAGACGATCTCTGCCCAACTTGTGGTCGACACTACTTCTGCCAGGTTGTGTATTTATTTCCAGTGGTATTAAAGCTCTTTTTTATTCCAGGGCGTCGTCTTCACCCCCAGACATTACGTTATTATTGTCAAGACGACAGTGGAATGGGTAACTGGTGAAGGCTCCTTAAACAGTGAAGGTGTGACTTTGTTGTGTCTTATTCGGTGGCTTCCCGTTTGCTATTCACGATATTCAGCTTGTTTTCTTATCCCTTTTATCATTTAATTATATTGTTACAGTTGTGCTATGTTACTATTGGTTATATTTATGGATAGAATACAAGCTAATCTAATCTAGCCTAACCTAACAATCTAGCACAACCCAACGTAACCTAATCTAACCTAACCTTATTTAATCTAGCTTAGCCTAACAATCTTGCCTAACTGTGCGGAAATTATGAGAACGAGGTTCACAGGTACATTCCTGAAATATTTCATTCACATAATTTGAAGGGGGCACAACTAAGCAACAGTTTATTGTGCTTACCAATGTTAGTCGTACCTCAGAGCTGGGTGGGATTCTGGAGACACTAGGCTGCACCATGTCTCTCCTCCGAGACCCCCACACTCTTCCCCACCCACAAAGTCGGGCCTATCAAATATTACAACATAAAATTAGTACCAATAATGATGGTAAATTACAAGATATTGGGTAAACTGTATGATGGTTTGTGACTTGAAAGGAGAAGAGGGGAGGTCTGTCGAGTATACAGCATTTTACTAAAAAGATGTGAATATTATATAAATTGAAAGAAAGGAAAATTTAACCTGAGCACTCACCATTTAATTACTGGATCACAACTATTTGTGTAACACACCCTAATGCTACCCTAACAGCTAGAATTTACGATGACCAACGTAAAACTACTGTACGTTATGGGTAAGCGTCACTTAGTTAAGGTGTGATGCTGGGAAGAATCGTAATCCTTTATTTTTCCGTCCTTGTTGTCGAATTGTAAGGTTTTCCACATTATTTATTCCAATTCTTCAGCGGGGGAACGTGTCAGCAATTTCTAAATTATGGATTGAGGCCTATATACACCAATTTGACCTCAAAGACACCTAATTACATTACACAAATGGTCACAACCAGTGTTCCCAGATTAATTCACTACGGCGTCTCCCTTGTATCACTCCGGGGCCGCTGCACACCCTCCTCCTCCATAAAATTTCTTGAAGGCTCAATTCAACGTCACATTTTAATACACAATTATATTATTCATATTTATGCATGCTGAATTCAGGAAAATTATAATTTTTCTACACTAACCTAATCTAACCTAACCTAGCCTAACCTAATCTAACCTAGCCTAACCTAATCTAACCTAGCCTAACCTAATCTAACCTAGCCTAACCTAATCTAACCTAGCCTAACCTAACCTAGCCTAACCTAATCTAACCTAGCCTAACCTAATCTAACCTAACCTAATCTAACCTAACCGAACTTTACCTAACCAAACCGAGAAATTAGCTGCAAACCGTTACCTAGAAATGAACATTGATTTTTATGCGAGTTCAGAGGATGGTTTGCGCATTTAACTAGTGCCTCGTAGCTCGGTTGGTAACGTACTCGTCTCACTTACCGAGTGCCCGTGGTTCGATCCCCGGCATGAGTGGAAACGTTTATCATGTTTCTTTACATCTGTTGCCCCCTGTTCACCTAGCGGTAAGTAGGTACCTGTTGTGGGTGGCAACCTGGGGGCGGTGGCATACTTCAGATAGCGCTGGGCTTTGAAAAACTAAGGCAGGATAACAACTCTAAACTTGTAAATGACCTTTTAAAACTGTGTACACAAAATCGTCTCTTTTGTGTAATTTTTTTTAATAAATCCTATATCACAGTGATATAGGATTTATTAAAAAAATAAGTGAAAATATGACTGGAAGAATGTGTGTTTATACATATCGGAAAACTGATGTATAGCGCAGCAGATCCCTATTAAGATGATTTTAGCTGGGAAAGCCTCAAGAAAAAACGTTTCGCTAAGAGAAGTCTCTCGGTGAGGTAAACGTTGTCCTAAACTCCCCCAGGGCGAAACGTGTTCTTAACATGAGAGGATTGCATATATTGCTAATTTAGCCTTTCATTACGGCATGTTCTTAAAATATAAGAAGTTGCTCGCCTCGCAATTCCGTCTCGCCAAAAACTTACAATAAAAACCTCGTAACGACGTTTCGGACCGTCCTGGACCGTTGCGACTTGATAATGGTCCAGGGTGGACCGAGACGTAGTCATAAAATTTCTCTAATAACTTCGGAATTCTGGTGAATTGTTGCAACCAAGGTACTGTGGGTTAGTTATGAACTGTTCCAGCCACAGTATTGTGGGTTAGTTATGAACTGTTCCAGCCACAGTATTGTGGGTTAGTTATGAACTGTTCCAGCCACAGTATTGTGGGTTAGTTATGAACTGTTCCAGCCACGGTATTGTGGGTTAGATGTGAATTGTTCCAGCCACGGTATTGTGGGTTAGATGTGAATTGTTCCAGCCACGGTATTGTGGGTTAGATGTGAATTGTTCCAGCCACGGTATTGTGGGTTAGATGTGAATTGTTCCAGCCACGGTATTGTGGGTTAGATGTGAATTGTTCCAGCCACGGTATTGTGGGTTAGATGTGAATTGTTCCAGCCACGGTATTGTGGGTTAGATGTGAATTGTTCCAGCCACGGTATTGTGGGTTAGATGTGAATTGTTCCAGCCACGGTATTGTGGGTTAGATGTGAATTGTTCCAGCCACGGTATTGTGGGTTAGATGTGAATTGTTCCAGCCACGGTATTGTGGGTTAGTTGTGAACTGTTCCAGCCACGGTATTGTGGGTTAGATGTGAATTGTTCCAACCACGGTATTGTGGGTAAGTTGTAAATTATTAGTGGGTTAGTTGTGAGCTGTTGTAGCCAAGGTATTGTAGGTTATTTGCTAACTGTTGCAGCCACGATACTGTAGGCTAGCTAAATGTTGCAGCCACGGTACTGTAGGATAACTAACTGTAACAGCCACGGTACTGTCACGGTACCATGACTTTCACCACAAATCCCTGTTAAATAATCTAGCCTCACAGACTAACATTACACGTCTCATCATCTAAATCCTACTTGACTGCATCACTGTTGTCAAGAGACCATGACCAATTCTACAAGTGGATTCAGATGATTTATAACAAGAACTTCCTTACTCAACACCGTAGCTAAGCTGGTGCTGGGTGTCCGCGCACTCCACCACCCTCACTCCTGGGCTACATGCCTAATTATTATTATAACCAAGGGGAAGCGCTAAACCCGTAGGATTATACAGCGCCTGGGGGGGGGGATGTGGAAGGCATTCAGGCTTAATTCGGGGACCTGGAGCACAGATCCAATTCCCTAAATCAAGAGTCCCTCACCTACATCAAGGAACCTTCCCTGAGGGGTACATGCCTACTAATAATAACACTAATACTAATAATAACACTAATACTAATAATAACACTAATAATAATAATAATAATAATAATAATAATAATAATAATAATAATAATAATAATATCTATTTCTGTAAGTACATATATAAGGTATACAGGCCTAGCTGACATCAGTGACTAACTACTATATAGAGAGCCGCTTGTTATGTAGAGCATTTCGGGCAATTAGGTCAATTTTGTCCCGGGATGCGACCCACACCAGTCGACTAATACCCAGGTACCTATTTTACTGATGGGTGAGCAAGGGCAGCAGGTGTCTTACGGAAACACGTCCTAATGTTTTCCAGCCGTACCGGGGATTTGATCTCCGGATCAGTGTGTGTGAGCTGAGTGCGCTAGCGATCGAGCTTCGGGACATGACAACACGATACAAAAACACTTCCACTGTCACTCGCTCAATCACTGTCTTGTCAAAAGTGTGATGACATCACAGTTCAGATGCCACTCCATACTGCACGTATCCCCACCTCTCCAGAGTACAGGCACTGTACTTCTCACCTCCAGGACTCAAGTCCGGCTAACCGGTTTCCCTGAATCCCTTCATAAATGTTGCCTTGCTCACACTCCAACAGCACATGAAGTCACAAAAACCACTTGCCTCCATTCCCCCACACAAGCCTCTAACGTCCAAGCCCCTAGCACTCAAAACCTCCTTTACACCTTCCCTTCATCCCTTCCTACGACGACCCCTGCCTCACCACACCTCCACCCCAGATTTACACACTCTTCAAGTCATCCTATTTTGCTCCATCCTCTCTAAATGCCCAAACCATCTCAACAATCCCTTCTAATCTCCACGTTACGAACTCTCTGCATAATACACATTACTCTCAGACAATATATTGCCTCGGCCTCCAGCCTACTCGATGCAATGTTGAAAACCCATGCTTCAAACCCATACATCTGTGTTGGTACCACTATACTCTGATACATTTACAACAATAATCATTTTATTTCTGGCAATAGTAATTACCAGAAACAATTAGATCAAGACTAATTAACTTTTATTCATTAGGATCTATGTAGATGTTGAGCTTTACCCCACAAACTGTGATGTTGAGCTTTACCCCACAAACTGTGATGTTGAGCTTTACCCCACAAACTGTGATGTTGAGCTTTACCCCACAAACTGTGATGTTGAGCTTTACCCCACAAACTGTGATGTTGAGCTTTACCCCACAAACTGTGATGTTGAGCTTTACCCCACAAACTGTGGTGTTGAGCTTTACCCCACAAACTGTGGTGTTGAGCTTTACCCCACAAACTGTGGTGTTGAGCTTTACCCCACAAACTGTGATGTTGAGCTTTACCCCACAAACTGTGATGTTGAGCTTTACCCCACAAACTGTGATGTTGAGCTTTATACCCCAAAATTATATAGAACTATCCCCAAAACTGTGATGTAGAGCTTTATCCTCAATGCAAAGCTTTAGCCCAAAAACTTTCAAGTAGAGCTTTATTTCTAAAACTTTTGAAATAGAGCTTCATGAAAATGATGTAGAGTTTTAGCCCAAAAAACTGATGTAGAGCTTTTTTCCAAGAAGATATTATAACTTTATAAAAATTATATAAAGCTTTATCCCCTTACATTTAGCTTTATCCTTAAAAACATTGATGTACAGCTTGGAATAAAGCTCTACAATAACTGTGTAGAGCTTTATTCCAAAAAAGTTGCATGTAGAGCTTTATCCTAAAAAATATTATAGAGTTTTATCCCAAAAACTGTAGAGCTTTATCAAAAAAAAAAAAACAGATTTATGCAATAAATTATATATAGCTTCCCCCCCCCCCCCCCCGAAAAAAATAAGTAGACAGAGTAGCAACCAAGATACGGTAAAAATAGATAGATAGGTCGTAGAATTGTGCAAATTTCAGTAGACATATTCAGCAACTCGGGAAATCGTAATGACACCATTGTAAACTACGATATGGGTGGGGGATTGAACTTGCGGCAAGTGAGTAGGAAAACTCCAGTCCAGCGCGTAAGCCATTGGGCCAGCTGGCTACAATAAGATTTCTCCAACTAGGTAAATTTACACACCATAGGGAGGTTAGCATGGGCCACCACTGTGACCACAATTGCAAGTTTTACGGCTCACTTTCCGCTTGTTCAATCCCCATCCGTACCGTGGTCTGACATAAGCAATACGACCTTTACTCCCCCCTACAGACTCTCTTCACCCACTCCTTTAATTGAAGGGGGAGGATAACTAGCATCTTCTCTCCCCCACCCAGCCATCAAGGGTGGGGGAAGATGATATAACCTCTCCCCCCACCCATCCAATACCCCCACCCAGCCATCAAGGGTGGGGGAAGATGATATAACCTCTCCCCCCACCCATCCAATACCCCCACCCAGCCATCAAGGGTGAGGGAAGATGACATGAACTCTCTCCCCCACCCATCCAATACCCCCACCCAGCCATCAAGGGTGGGGGAAGATGACATGACCTCTCCCCCCACCCATCCAATACCCCCACCCAGCCATCAAGGGTGGGGGAAGATGACATGACCTCTCCCCCCACCCATCCAACACCCCCCACCCAGCCATCAAGGGTGGGGGAAGATGACATGACCTCTCCCCCCACCCATCTAACACCCCCACCCAGCCATCAAGGGTTGGGGAAGATGACATGGCCTCTCTCCCCCACCCAGCCATCAAGTGTGGGGGAAGATGACATGACCTCTCTCCCCACCCATCCAACACCCCCACCCAGCCATCAAGGGTGAGGGAAGATGACATGGCCTCTTTCCCCCACCCATCCAACACCCCCACCCAGCAAGTGTCGGGGAAGATGATAGGATCTCTCTTCCCCACCCATCCAATACCCCCACCCAGCCATCAAGTGTGGGGGAAGATGACATGACCTCTCTCCCCCACCCATCCAACACCCCCACCCAGCCATCAAGGGTGGGGGAAGTGATGCTGGAAGACAGAGTTCACGATCAGAGCCAAGCATCGCTGGGTCATTTGCCACGCCACTCGCGTAATAGATAGGGTTAGAGTTGGTGTTTTTTGATTATCAACAGACATGGCTATTATGGCAGTCACAAGCTAGCAAGGTCGAGGAAATTCCCAATCCGGGAGGAGAGGGAGGGAGGGAGGGAGGGAGGGAGGGAGGGAGGGAGGGAGGGAGGGAGGGAGAGAGAGAGAGAGAGAGAGAGAGAGAGAGAGAGAGAGAGAGAGAGAGACAGAGACAGAGACAGAGACAGAGACAGAGAGACAGAGAGAGACAGAGAGACAGAGAGAGAGACAGAGAGAGAGACAGAGAGACAGAGACAGAGAGAGAGAGACAGAGAGAGACAGAGACAGAGAGAGACAGAGAGAGACAGAGACAGAGACAGAGAGAGAGAGAGAGAGAGACAGAGAGAGAGAGACAGAGACAGAGAGACAGAGAGAGACAGAGAGAGACAGAGAGAGAGACAGAGAGAGAGACAGAGAGAGACAGAGAGAGAGACAGACAGAGAGAGAGAGACAGAGAGAGACAGAGAGAGAGACAGAGAGAGACAGAGAGAGAGAGACAGAGAGAGACAGAGAGAGAGAGAGAGAGAGAGACAGAGAGAGACAGACAAAAAAGAGAAAGAACGACAGAAAACGAGAAAGAACGAGAGAGAGAAAACGAGAAAGAACGAGAGAGAGAAAACGAGAAAGAACGAGAGAGAGAAAACGAGATAGAACGAGAGAGAGAAAACGAGAAAGAACGAGAGAGAGAAAACGAGAAAGAACGAGAGAGAGAAAACGAGAAAGAACGAGAGAGAGAAAACGAGAAAGAACGAGAGAGAGAAAACGAGAAAGAACGAGAGAGAGAAAACGAGAAAGAACGAGAGAGAGAAAACGAGAAAGAACGAGAGAGAGAAAACGAGAAAGAACGAGAGAGAGAAAACGAGAAAGAACGAGAGAGAGAAAACGAGAAAGAACGAGAGAGAGAAAACGAGAAAGAACGAGAGAGAGAAAACGAGAAAGAACGAGAGAGAGAAAACGAGAAAGAACGAGAGAGAGAAAACGAGAAAGAACGAGAGAGAGAAAACGAGAAAGAACGAGAGAGAGAAAACGAGAAAGAACGAGAGAGAGAAAACGAGAAAGAACGAGAGAGAGAAAACGAGAAAGAACGAGAGAGAGAAAACGAGAAAGAACGAGAGAGAGAAAACGAGAAAGAACGAGAGAGAGAAAACGAGAAAGAACGAGAGAGAGAAAACGAGAAAGAACGAGAGAGAGAAAACGAGAAAGAACGAGAGAGAGAAAACGAGAAAGAACGAGAGAGAGAAAACGAGAAAGAACGAGAGAGAGAAAACGAGAAAGAACGAGAGAGAAAACGAGAAAGAACGAGAGAAAACGAGAAAGAACGAGAGAAAACGAGAAAGAACGAGAGAGAGAAAACGAGAAAGAACGAGAGAGAGAAAACGAGAAAGAACGAGAGGGAGAAAACGAGAAAGAACGAGAGGGAGAAAACGAGAAAGAACGAGAGGGAGAAAACGAGAAAGAACGAGAGGGAGAAAACGAGAAAGAACGAGAGAAAGACGAGCCAGAAAGACTGGCTCTAGCATTTACAAGTACACGTTAAATAAGTGAAACAGCCGATGTGAGCTTCTTAACTGTCAGAAACAAACATGCAAGAACGAGGAGAGAAGTTCAGTGACAGTTTGAATATGACACAGCAACAGCAGCAAACTCCAAGTTCGACAGTCACATCACAAGACAGTAAAAGACCATGTACGTATTAACTTTGAGGGACAACTAAAAAAACAAGAAAGTCTGCGAGGTATTGAATAAACGATTTAAAAGATGTATATTCTCAGTTAAACTATTGGCAACAGCATAGAGCCAGGGATAAGAGGCACACCAACAGGTAGACTAACAGATACATACAACAGGGAAAGATGTGAAAAAACTTTAAGTGAGCTAGATACATTAAAAACAAAGTGACCTAACCAGGTGTCACCATGATTCTGTGAAAAGGAGCAGAAGCTGTGTCTGGAACACTAGTAACTTAAGATCTACAATTTACTGGATGCAGGACAATTGCCAGAGATCTGGACGACAGCGAATGAAGTTCCAATATTTAAGTAGAGAGGCAGCGTTGAACTGCAGACTAGTATCACTGGAGAGTGGTGGAACACTTGGAAAGTGATTTCCTAAAGAGTAACCGACGTGGATTCGGAGATGACAAATCGTGTCTGACTAATCTGACTTCGATTATGAAGTGATAGTGAGACAGGACAGGGAATGATGGGTGGACTGTATATTCTTGGACTGTAAGAATCAATTGATTCTGAACCTATAGAAACTTAGGAATAAACCTTATTAATAACAGGAAATACATCACAGTGGATCAAGGAATTCCTTAGGAAAAAAAGTGCTCGTTATTCCGATTTCCGTGAGGGAGGAGTAACAAGCCGTGTTCTACAAGGATCAGTGTTACGACCAGTAAGGTTTCTGGAATATGTGAATAATATACCAGAGGAGAAAGAGTCAGATGTATCCCTGTTTGCAGATATAAAACTAACAATAATATAAATGATAAGGGCAAAGAAAGGTCACAGTTGCATCTGAACAATCTTCGGAATTTGTTATTTAAGTGGTTACTTGATTTCAAACCCAGCAAACGCAAAGATATGAAAACTGGGGAATGGCAAAGACTAAACACCGAGAAAAGGCTCGAGAGAGAGAGAGAGAGAGAGAGAGAGAGAGAGAGAGAGAGAGAGAGAGAGAGAGGGGGGGGGGGCAGCAGACCTCAGTGAGAAAGCCTGGAGGTGGCCATGGTACCGAATACATCAACAGAGGCTCACAACAACGTAACAACCTTAGAAGCCAAGGTTCATTTGGCCAATCTAAGAATAGCCTTTAGGAACCTTAACAGCCATTACAGGCACTTGATAAAAGCTGTCAGGGCCATCTTGGAGTATGCAGCACCTGCTTGGAACCCACGTTAGGAAACCATCTTAAATAACAGGAAAAAGTGCAGAGGTGTGACGACATAAGAGGACGGAAGGCGTTGACGTAATATTTAAAGTACTCAAGGGAATTGATAAGGGAGACAAGGATAGACTGAAGGGAGGGAAACCATGTACACAAGGGCACAGTCGAAAGTTAAAGACACAGATGAGCCATAGTGACATCAGGACATGGAATGACTTGGATAAAGACAGTGAAGGCAGATTCTATACATAGTTTAAGAAGTGGGTATGACCGGGGGGGGGGGGCATGAAGTGAATCTGGCAAGCGGCAAGTGAGGGGGGACCAAGAACTAAGACAACCCTTGCAACCCACTCCCAAAACTCACAAGCCCCCACACACTATTACACTCCCTCATAGACACACACAGACACACAGACACACACACAGACACACAGACACACAGACACACACACAGACACACACACAGACACACACAGGCACACACACACACAGACACACACAGACACACACACACACGCACACACAGACACACACAGACACACACAGACACACACAGACACACACAGACACACACAGACACACACAGACACACACAGACACACACAGACACACACACACAGACACACACACACACACACACACACACACAGACACACACACACAGACACACACACACAGACACACACACACAGACACACACACACAGACACACACACACAGACACACACACAGACACACACACACAGACACACACACACAGACACACACAGACACACACACACAGACACACACACACAGACACACACACACAGACACACACACACAGACACACACACAGACACACACACAGACACACACACAGACACACACACAGACACACACACAGACACACACACAGACACACACACAGACACACACACAGACACACACACAGACACACACACAGACACACACACAATAAGTGCTAGTGTATGCTATAAGCACATACCAATTTAGTATCTAGTTACCTCCCTGGCAGTAATGACAACCTGGAACCAGGAGAATAAATATTAACACTGACGTGTTATGTTCGATAATTCCGTAAACAAACAAGACGTAACGTCGTGTACACACGTGTCACACACACACTGTGTGCGTACGGTGGAAGCGTCATGTACACAAGTGTTATTTACATCTACTGTATAAACTCATCATATATGCTTCATGAGCACGTCATATACACACATGTCATGTTCACATACACATGCCATGTACACATACGTCATGTACACACGTGCCCACCTGCTTTTATGCACTAATACCTTCCACCCCTCAACGAAGGTGCTTTGATCCAAGGGATCGGAATAGACTTCCCTTTCCTTGAATTAAATCTGATTGCCTCCCATTTTCTCAGGCACGGAAAGACCCATGGGGGGTTTAGTCCTCCCAAAAATGAAATAATTCAGAATCATCCAAAAGCACTGTGTAATCAGCAAATGTTGCACCTTCAGAAAAGGACGCAGCAAATATTATGTATTAGCTCATGGATGTAGAATGCAACAACTACACCTCTCATTGTGCTGGTTGGTGGAGAGTTCTGACTGGCTGCTAACTACCTGCCTGCTTGTTGCACAGTTGGTGCCAGGGTTAAGCTGGTACCAGTCATGCGACGTTGTATTTGCAGGCTTTGCTTCTCTCTCTCTCATTCTTCCTGGAGAAAACACCTCCATCTCTGTCTGGGAGAGTGCTGTTCTCCTCAGCATGTGTTAGAGTCTGTCTTTGGTAAAGTCTCAAATGGTGAGCCGGGGAAACATCTCGTAACTCCATGGAACTCAATTCACAGAGCATGAAGGAGTGTTTCAAAGAGACTGGCCCAATTTCAAAGCAAACTGCTCTGAAACTGGGTCGATCCTTTTGCAACAATCTGTATTTAGACTTTTTGATATTTAACGCTTTCAGAGGTTGTGTGGTGAGACGCACTATATCTCTGGTCTGGGTTCATATCCCGGACAGGCTCCCTTATTACACACTCAGAAAACCAATGTATTATTAGATGAATAAGCAATATATACAGAATATTTATTGCATTCTTTTCTGATGGTGTAATCGCAAACAGCAGTGATAAATTTATCACTGTTATTATTATTGCCAATTAAATAATCATGGGCAGTGCTAAAATAGAAGACAGGTGTTTGGCCCAAGGAAGAGGAAGGCAGCTCGAGTTGCTTGGATCAGTTTAGTTATCCAAAGACTCATGGATGTACTGACACCATAATCCAGTGACACCATCACCAGGACACACAAACATCACCAGGACACACAAACACCACCAGGACACACAAACACCACCAGGACACACAAACACCACCAGGACACACAAACACCACCAGGACACACAAACACCACCAGGACACACAAACACCACCAGGACACACAAACACCACCAGGACACACAAACACCACCAGGACACACAAACACCATTTCTTCGAAATTTATCCTTGGAAGATTGCTCCAAGGAGCTACCTTCCATAAAGACCCAGAAACAAGTATTTAATAACAAGGTCCAATCTGGTACCTAAGATGAAAGACTCCCTCACTGAAAGGTCTTAAGACCCCTTGCTTGGTCTTAGACCCTTGGTGGTAGGTCTGAAGACCCTTGCTGGAAGATCTTAGACCCTTACCGGTAGGTATAAAGACCCTCGGTGGAAGGTCTAAGACCCTCGCTGGTCTACAACTTGAGCAACCATTCTCTAACAAGAACGATCATCTGGGAGCTTAACCAGTGTCCGATATGTCTTCACCCAAAGACTGGTTCAGCTGATGAAAAACTACGCCAAGACCTGCCACGCCAAGACAACCACCCAGAGACTTGCCACGCCAAGACAACCACCCAGAGACTTGCCACGCCAAGACAATCCAAAGATGTGCCACGCCATGACAACCACCCAGAGACCTGCCACGCCAAGACAACCACCCAGAGACCTGCCACACCAAGACAACCACCCAGAGACCTGCCACACCAAGACAACCACCCAGAGACCTGCCACGCCAAGACAACCACCCAGAGACCTGCCACGCCAAGACAACCACCCAGAGACCTGCCACGCCAAGACAACCACCCAGAGACCTGCCACGCCAAGGCAACCACCCAGAGACCTGCCACGCCAAGGCAACCACCCAAAGACCTGCCACGCCAAGACAACCACCCAAAGACTTGTCACGTCAAGACAACCACCCAAAGACCTGTCACGCCAAGACAACCACCCAAAGATCTGCCACGCCAAGACAACCACCCAAAGATCTGCCACGCCAAGACAACCACCCAAAGATCTGCCACGCCAAGACAGCCACCCAAAGACCTGCCACGCCAAGACAGCCACCCAAAGACCTGCCACGCCAAGACAACCACCCAAAGACCTGCCACGCCAAGACAACCACCCAAAGACCTGCCACGCCAAGACAACCACCCAGAGACTTGCCACGCCAAGACAACCACCCAGAGACTTGCCACGCCAAGACAATCCAAAAATGTGACACGCCATGACAACCACCCAGAGACCTGCCACGCCAAGACAACCACCCAGAGACCTGCCACGCCAAGACAACCACCTAGAGACCTGCCATGCCAAGACAACCACCCAGAGACCTGCCACGCCAAGACAACCACCCAGAGACCTGCCACGCCAAGACAACCACCCAGAGACCTGCCACGCCAAGACAACCACCCAGAGACCTGCCACGCCAAGACAACCACCCAGAGACCTGCCACGCCAAGGCAACCACCCAAAGACCTGCCACGCCAAGACAACCACCCAAAGACCTGCCACGCCAAGACAACCACCCAAAGACCTGCCACGCCAAGACAACCACCCAAAGACCTGCCACGCCAAGACAACCACCCAAAGACCTGCCACGCCAAGACAACCACCCAAAGACCTGCCACGCCAAGACAACCACCCAAAGACCTGCCACGCCAAGACAACCACCCGAAGACCTGCCACGCCAAGACCGTCGATTGGAGATCCTATAACCGAACCTCCAGCACTTCTTTTTCTGAATTCCACACACGGGTTTAACGCTTCACATGAAAGACAGCATTGAGAGATGTTATCATAACTGAGCACTAAACCCATAAGGGTCATACAACGCTGATAATAAAACAAAGTTAATTTAATTAAAATGGAGATAATTCTTTAATTTTTAGTTATTCTTAGATTATAATTATAAGATAACTAATAAACAAATATATTAGTAAGAATAAAAATAATTTTTATATAAATTCTAGTTTTTTCTGTTGTTATTGACTAACAAAATTTAAGAATTATGTCGCCTGAGAAACAGCACAAGTGAGCAAAATGAAGACGGGAGAGGAAAAAAAGGGAAATAATGAGAGATAATAGTAACTGAGAGGACACATCCGCGATATGTATTCCCCGCAATGTGTCGTGTCTAATTGGTAAGGATGATTGGTCAATTACCAGCCAATCAGAGTTAATTATATTCCCTGTGACGTCACTGTTGCGTAACCTCACTGCGGAGGGATTTTTATTACTTGATCTTTATTGCAAGATGTTAGAGAGAGAGAGAGAGAGAGAGAGAGAGAGAGAGAGAGGGGCTGACACACAAAGCTGGCGTCATGTAGAGTGGGGTCCAAAACCTGGTGGTTCTTGTTCAAGGACCGACAAGGTTTTTCACCTGATTAAATTATTCACCTCTAAATAGGCAGGATGGGACCGTCTCTACTAGCAGTTAGGAGAAAGCTGACTTGTCGAACACTGCTACCAAGATGCTAGTTCCTGATCCAGCAAGGAAACATCCTTGGCTAGCCACAAGAAGTAAGTTATCAGTGGTGACATTAAGGAAGAGTGATTATCTTAAATCCTGGACGAAGAAAAAAAAAAGGCTGTGGGCCCATGTTAGTTGAGCCTAAGATGCTTAGTTGATGTGCCTTCCAGCTAGCATCACCTCTAACTCACATCAGCACTGTGGAAAGAGGCAAGTGTTGTCGCTGCTCACACAAAGAGCAGAGCAGAGCGGAAATCAGCAACTACAAACCAGTGTCACTCCTGTCAGTCACTGGAAAGATCCTTGAGGCAATAATCTCACGGCAGATAACAGTTTTCCGACTACCACTTGCTGCTCTGTGACCGTCAGTATAGCTTCAGAAAAAGTCTCTCTGCTGCTATGCTGTTAAACCTCTCCACTGTCTGGCGCCAGTCACTGGATGAATTTAAGATCAGCCGTGAAGTAGCACTGGACATTGCTAGTACTTTCTGCCGAGTATGGCACCAGGGAGTCTTGGCAAAATTGCAAGCCCTGCACTACGCCTCCTGAAGGTAGATCTCTCAGCGTATTTGTCCACGGGACAGAGTCCCATGAATATGCAGACGAATGTACAATGACAATTACTGATCCAAGAGGGTAAATGCCAGCTGCTCTAAGTTACATCAATCACCAGCTTACAGCTACATCAGCCTGGGGAAATCGATGGCAGGTTACATTTGCTCCTGAGGAAACACGAATGATGGTCTCTAGGCAACATGACAGTAATGCCAGAGCAGTCGTAAGAATGAATGGGAGAATGTTGTTACCCGGGGATGAAAATAGACTCCAAACTGACTGTGAAGAACCACACTATAAATCTTGCAAACAAAGCGGCCAGGAAGCATACAGCATTTAGACCTGTCTTGCATCTGCTTGACAGTAGAGGTTGCAAGATTCTTATAAGGCAATACATTCGTATCTTGATTATGCTCCGCTTTCTTGGAGTGCCTGAGCCCATCCCCTCATGTCACCTACGATTTCTTGACAGAATAGAGAACAAAGCAAGACGACTCATCTCTCTCCTGGATCCAGCCTGGATAGATCTGTCCTTTCATCAGAGCCTTCAACTCCGGAGGGATGTGGGTCGTCTAATTGTTAAGCACAAAGTGACTCACGAAATCGTAGTGGAGTTCTATGACTCTCTGATCGCGGGTTCTATCCCCGCAACTTGTTTGTTAAGTACAAAACCAACACAGTTAAGGTACCACACTTAACTCGGGTATACTTCACAGAGAAAAGTGAACTTCTACGCAACAAAACGGGCAGCAAACAGTTTACCTGTGATGGGATAGTTTACCTGGGGAAGGTTAGTTTAACCGAGGAAGGTTAGTTTACCTGGGGAAGGTTAATTTACCTGGGGAAGGTTAATTTACCTGGGGAAGGTTAATTTACCTGGGGAAGGTTAATTTACCTGGGGAAGGTTAATTTACCTGGATAAGGTTATTTTACCTGGATAAGGTTATTTTACCTGGATAAGGTTAATTTACCTGGATAAGGTTAATTTACCTGGATAAGATTAATTTACCTGGATAAGATTAATTTACCTGGATAAGGTTAATTTACCTGGATAAGATTAATTTACCTGGATAAGGTTAATTTACCTGGGGAAGGTTAATTTACCTGGGGAAGGTTAGCTTACCTGAGGAAGGTAAAGTATCTATCGACAAGTGTCTCTGATAGATGGTAACTACAAACACACACACACACACACACACACACACACACACACACACACACACACACACACACACACACACACACAATGTACTGTACAATACACTCTCGGATAGTACGCTAACAGCCTGATGGGTCAAATACTGAACCACGATCAGCGATCCGGGAATCGAACCTTCATCACTCTGAGCTGAACCACCCACGTGGGTTTAACTCTTCCCAACACAATAACAATATACTGTCGCATATTCACGTTTGGTAATCAGTGTCAAGGTCACACAGCTGACGGTCGTCAGTGTCAAGGTCACACAGCTGACGGTCGTCAGTGTCAAGGTCACACAGCTGACGGTCGTCAAGGTCACACAGCTGACGGTCGTCAAGGTCACACAGCTGACGGTCGTCAAGGTCACACAGCTGACGGTCGTCAAGGTCACACAGCTGACGGTCGTCAAGGTCACACAGCTGACGGTCGTCAAGGTCACACAGCTGACGGTCGTCAAGGTCACACAGCTGACGGTCGTCAGTGTCACACAGCTGACGGTCGTCAGTGTCAAGGTCACACAGCTGACGGTCGTCAGTGTCAAGGTCACACAGCTGACGGTCGTCAGTGTCAAGGTCACACAGCTGACGGTCGTCAGTGTCAAGGTCACACAGCTGACGGTCGTCAGTGTCAAGGTCACACAGCTGACGGTCGTCAGTGTCAAGGTCACACAGCTGACGGTCGTCAGTGTCAAGGTCACACAGCTGACGGTCGTCAGTGTCAAGGTCACACAGCTGACGGTCGTCAGTGTCAAGGTCACACAGCTGACGGTCGTCAGTGTCAAGGTCACACAGCTGACGGTCGTCAGTGTCAAGGTCACACAGCTGACGGTCGTCAATGTCAAGGTCACACAGCTGACGGTCGTCAGTGTCAAGGTCACACAGCTGACGGTCGTCAGTGTCAAGGTCACACAGCTGACGGTCGTCAGTGTCAAGGTCACACAGCTGACGGTCGTCAGTGTCAAGGTCACACATCTGAGAGTCGCCAGTGTCAAGGTCACACAGCTGACGGTCGTCAGTGTCAAGGTCACACAGCTGAGAGTCGCCAGTGTCAAGGTCACACAGCTGAAGAGTCGCCAGTGACAACCATGAAGGTAACAGCTGACAGTCATCAAGGTCACATCGACAGTCAAAGTGAAATACTGACGTTCCTCAGCAGGATGGTCTGTCGATTCGTCCTTACGATACAGTGAACACTTCCTTACCTTCACTTCCAGTCACCGATGTCAGCAGCGACGTCAGCAGCGACGTCACACATGGATGTCTTCTAAACTATGATTTACACTGTATTTTTAACGATGGCTTCTTACCGTACGTTTTTAAAGTACGTCTTCAAACGTACGTATTACTATTATTGTAAAGGAGAGCGCTAAACCCGTAGGGTTATACATCGCCTGTGGGGGGGGGGACGGAAGGTATTCATGGAACCGGAGAACAGATTCAATTCCCTAGATCAAGAGCCCCTCACCAGCGTCAAGGAACCTCCCGTGAGAGGAAATGAATTAATTTTTTTAGCAATTTTCTAAATAACGTTCTCTAACGTAAGTTTTCTAAATAACGTTCTCTAACGTAAGTTTTCTAAATAACGTTCTCTAACGTAAGTTTTCTAAATAACATTCCCTAACGTAAGTTTTCTAAACGTTCTCTAACGTAAGTTTTCTAAACGTTCTCTAACGTAAGTTTTCTAAACGTTCTCTAACGTAAGTTTTCTAAATTACGTTCCCTAACGTAAGTTTTCTAAACGTTCTCTAACGTAAGTTTTCTAAAGTATACTCTATAACGTGTGTTGTATCTTGTCATAACAAATGTTATACAACATACGTTCTGTACGTTGTTTCTTGACGTAATTCTTTTAACGCACATGTTAAAGCGTATATCCACTTGATTTTCAGAGCTTCAATGTTCCACTTAAGTGTCACTCACAGCTACGTTATCTCTTTTCATTGGATATATTACCCAGCTGACACCAGCGACTGACACCGGTGTCAGGACTCCAACAACTGACTCACTGATCAATATTTTTGTCAGGTGTTGCTGACCCAGTCTGTGCTGCCCAGCCATGCACCTTCTTGACCAATCAGACACCTAATACAAGGTGTCGGGCCAATCAGATCTCAAGAATTAACTGTAACTGGGTTTCAATACTGTCAACACTCACGAGCCATGATTAACAATTTGCATATATAATGAGGGGGGAAGTATCTCTTATTGTGAAATTTATATATATATTATGATGTGTATATATCTCAGTTTACATACGCTATTCAGTGTTACATTGAAGATTTGTACCGATAGGTTTCAAACCTAATAAACCGATCAGCCTCTCTTGATAAATATACACTATATACACTGATAGCATCAGTGTATAAACACTAAGGCATGTATATATCAGAATATACAATACGATCACAGTATACACGTGATATCACAACATGGAGAAGAACAACTGTGATTAAATAGTGAAAATCCAAACGCTATATACACCTATATATACACTATATATATACATCATTAGTGTCATATACATTTACCACATTAATAATTAAGGTATTCTTAAGTAGTTGTGTGCAGTTCGTATATATACCAAAAGTGTCACTTACAATGACGGGTATATACGCCGAGAGATAGTTTTCTCTCAGTATGTATACGCTGAGAGTTCAAGTTAAATTTATTATTTGGATTAAGTGTTGAATAAGGGATCAACTGAGTGAGTAATCTTAATTAGTGGTGAAAATTGATCGCGTGAGTTAAGGTATGTAAGATGTTTGTCGTGAGATGACCCGTGTGTTTACTGAGGGGAGGGGGGGGGGGTTGTGCGTGGCAAGACGGCGTGTTCAATACTGGTGGAAGGTGTGTTCAACACTGGTGGGAAAGTGTGTTCAACACTTGGGGAAGGTGTGTTCAACACTGGGGGAAGGTGTGTTCAACACTGGGGGGAAGGTGTGTTCAACACTGGTGGGAAAGTGTATTCAACACTTGGGGAAGGTGTGTTCAATACTGGTGGAAGGTGTGTTCAACACTGGGGGAAGGTGTGTTCAACATTGGGGGAAGGTGTGTTCAACACCGGTGGGAAGGTGTGTTCAACACTTGGGGAAGGTGTGTTCAATACTGGTGGAAGGTGTGTTCAACACTGGTGGGAAGGTGTGTTCAACAACACTGGTGGGAAGGTGTGTTCAACACTGGTAGGAAGGTGTGTTCAACAACACTGGTGGGAAGGTGTGTTCAACACTGGTAGGAAGGTGTGTTCAACAACACTGGTGGGAAGGTGTGTTCAACACTGGTAGGAAGGTGTGTTCAACAACACTGGTGGGAAGGTGTGTTCAACACTTGGGGAAGGTGTGTTCAATACTGGTGGAAGGTGTGTTCAACACTGGGGGAAGGTGTGTTCAACATTGGGGGAAGGTGTGTTCAACACTGGTGGGAAGGTGTGTTCAATACTGGTGGAAGGTGTGTTCAACACTGGGGGAAGGTGTGTTCAACATTGGGGGAAGGTGTGTTCAACACTGGTGGGAAGGTGTGTTCAATACTGGTAGAAGGTGTGTTCAACATTGGTGGGAAGGTGTGTTCAACATTGGTGGGAAGGTGTGTTCAACACTGGGGGGAAGGTGTGTTCAACACTGGTGGGAATGTGTGTTCAATACTGGTGGAAGGTGTGTTCAACATTGGGGGAAGGTGTGTTCAACACTGGGGGGAATGTGTGTTCAACATTGGGGGAAGGTGTGTTCAACACTGGTGGGAAGGTGTGTTCAATACTGGTGAAAGGTGTGTTCAACACTGGTGGGAAGGTGTGTTCAACATTGGGGGAAGGTGTGTTCAATACTGGTTGGAAGGTGTGTTCAACATTGGGGGAAGGTGTGTTCAACACTGGGGGAAGGTGTGTTCAATACTGGTGGGAAGGTGTGTTCAATACTGCTGGAAGGTGTGTTCAACACTGGTTGGAAGGTGTGTTCAATACTGGTGGGAAGGTGTGTTCAATACTGGTGGGAAGGTGTGTTCAACACTGGGGGAAGGTGTGTTCAATACTGGTGGGAAGGTGTGTTCAATACTGGTGGAAGGTGTGTTCAATACTGGTTGGAAGGTGTGTTTAACACTGGGGGAAGGTGTGTTCAACACTGGGGGAAGGTGTGTTCAACACTGGTAGGAAGGTGTGTTCAACAACACTGGTGGGAAGGTGTGTTCAACACTGATAGGAAGGTGTGTTCAACAACACTGGTAGGAAGGTGTGTTCAACAACACTTGTAGGAAGGTGTGTTCAACAACACTGGTGGGAAGGTGTGTTCAACACTGGTAGGAAGGTGTGTTCAACAACACTGGTAGGAAGGTGTGTTCAACAACACTGGTGGGAAGGTGTGTTCAACAACACTGGTAGGAAGGTGTGTTCAACAACACTGGTGGGAAGGTGTGTTCAACAACACTGGTAGGAAGGTGTGTTCAACAACACTGGTGGGAAGGTGTGTTCAACACTTGGGGAAGGTGTGTTCAATACTGGTGGAAGGTGTGTTCAACACTGGGGGAAGGTGTGTTCAACATTGTGGGAAGGTGTGTTCAACACTGGTGGGAAGGTGTGTTCAACATTGTGGGAAGGTGTGTTCAACACTGGTGGGAAGGTGTGTTCAACACTTGGGGAAGGTGTGTTCAACACTGGTGGGAAGGTGTGTTCAACACTGGGGGAAGGTGTGTTCAACACTGGTGGGAAGGTGTGTTCAACATTGGGGGAAGGTGTGTTCAACACTGGGGGAAGGTGTGTTCAACACTGGGGGAAGGTGTGTTCAACAACACTGGTGGGAAGGTGTGTTCAACACTGGTAGGAAGGTGTGTTCAACAACACTGGTAGGAAGGTGTGTTCAACAACACTGGTGGGAAGGTGTGTTCAACAACACTGGTAGGAAGGTGTGTTCAACAACACTGGTGGGAAGGTGTGTTCAACAACACTGGTAGGAAGGTGTGTTCAACAACACTGGTGGGAAGGTGTGTTCAACACTTGGGGAAGGTGTGTTCAATACTGGTGGAAGGTGTGTTCAACACTGGGGGAAGGTGTGTTCAACATTGGGGGAAGGTGTGTTCAACACTGGTGGGAAGGTGTGTTCAACATTGTGGGAAGGTGTGTTCAACACTGGTGGGAAGGTGTGTTCAACACTTGGGGAAGGTGTGTTCAACACTGGTGGGAAGGTGTGTTCAACACTGGGGGAAGGTGTGTTCAACACTGGTGGGAAGGTGTGTTCAACATTGGGGGAAGGTGTGTTCAACACTGGGGGAAGGTGTGTTCAACACTGGGGGAAGGTGTGTTCAACAACACTGGTGGGAAGGTGTGTTCAACACTGGTAGGAAGGTGTGTTCAACAACACTGGTGGGAAGGTGTGTTCAACACTGGGGGAAGGTGTGTTCAACAACACTGGTGGGAAGGTGTGTTCAACACTGGTAGGAAGGTGTGTTCAACACTGGGGGAAGGTGTGTTCAACACTGGGGGAAGGTGTGTTCAACACTGGTAGGAAGGTGTGTTCAACAACACTGGTGGGAAGGTGTGTTCAACACTGATAGGAAGGTGTGTTCAACAACACTGGTGGGAAGGTGTGTTCAACACTGATAGGAAGGTGTGTTCAACACTGGTAGGAAGGTGTGTTCAACACTGGTAGGAAGGTGTGTTCAACAACACTGGTAGGAAGGTGTGTTCAACACTGGTAGGAAGGTGTGTTCAACACTGGTAGGAAGGTGTGTTCAACACTGGGGGGAAGGTGTGTTCAACAACACTGGTGGGAAGGTGTGTTCAACACTGGTAGGAAGGTGTGTTCAACACTGGTAGGAAGGTGTGTTCAACACTGGTAGGAAGGTGTGTTCAACAACACTGGTGGGAAGGTGTGTTCAACACTGGGGGAAGGTGTGTTCAACACTGGTAGGAAGGTGTGTTCAGCAACACTGGTGGGAAGGTGTGTTCAACAACACTGGTGGGAAGGTGTGTTCAACAACACTGGTGGGAAGGTGTGTTCAACACTGGGGGAAGGTGTGTTCAACACTGGTAGGAAGGTGTGTTCAGCAACACTGGTGGGAAGGTGTGTTCAACACTGGTAGGAAGGTGTGTTCAACAACACTGGTGGGAAGGTGTGTTCAACAACACTGGTGGGAAGGTGTGTTCAACACTGGGGGAAGGTGTGTTCAACACTGGTAGGAAGGTGTGTTCAACAACACTGGTGGGAAGGTGTGTTCAACAACACTGGTAGGAAGGTGTGTTCAACAACACTGGTAGGAAGGTGTGTTCAACACTGGTAGGAAGGTGTGTTCAACACTGGTGGGAAGGTGTGTTCAACACTGGGGGAAGGTGTGTTCAACACTGGTGGGAAGGTGTGTTCAACACTGGTGGGAAGGTGTGTTCAACACTGGTAGGAAGGTGTGTTCAACACTGGTAGGAAGGTGTGTTCAACAACACTGGTGGGAAGGTGTGTTCAACACTGGTAGGAAGGTGTGTTCAACACTGGTAGGAAGGTGTGTTCAACAACACTGGTGGGAAGGTGTGTTCAATACTGGTAGGAAGGTGTGTTCAACAACACTGGTAGGAAGGTGTGTTCAACAACACTGGTAGGAAGGTGTGTTCAACAACACTGGTAGGAAGGTGTGTTCAACACTGGTAGGAAGGTGTGTTCAACACTGGTAGGAAGGTGTGTTCAACAACACTGGTAGGAAGGTGTGTTCAACAACACTGGTAGGAAGGTGTGTTCAACAACACTGGTAGGAAGGTGTGTTCAACAACACTGGTAGGAAGGTGTGTTCAACAACACTGGTGGGAAGGTGTGTTCAACACTGGTAGGAAGGTGTGTTCAACAACACTGGCAGGAAGGTGTGTTCAACAACACTGGTGGGAAGGTGTGTTCAACAACACTGGTGGGAAGGTGTGTTCAACAACACTGGCAGGAAGGTGTGTTCAACAACACTGGTGGGAAGGTGTGTTCAACAACACTGGTAGGAAGGTGTGTTCAACAACACTGGTGGGAAGGTGTGTTCAACAACACTGGCAGGAAGGTGTGTTCAACAACACTGGTGGGAAGGTGTGTTCAACAACACTGGTAGGAAGGTGTGTTCAACAACACTGGTAGGAAGGTGTGTTCAACAACACTGGCAGGAAGGTGTGTTCAACAACACTGGTGGGAAGGTGTGTTCAACAACACTGGTAGGAAGGTGTGTTCAACAACACTGGTGGGAAGGTGTGTTCAACAACACTGGTAGGAAGGTGTGTTCAACACTGGCAGGAAGGTGTGTTCAACAACACTGGTGGGAAGGTGTGTTCAACAACACTGGCAGGAAGGTGTGTTCAACAACACTGGTCCGAAGGTGTGTTCAACAACACTGGTAGGAAGGTGTGTTCAACAACACTGGTGGGAAGGTGTGTTCAACAACACTGGTAGGAAGGTGTGTTCAACAACACTGGTAGGAAGGTGTGTTCAACAACACTGGTGGGAAGGTGTGTTCAACAACACTGGCAGGAAGGTGTGTTCAACAACACTGGTAGGAAGGTGTGTTCAACAACACTGGTGGGAAGGTGTGTTCAACAACACTGGTGGGAAGGTGTGTTCAACAACACTGGTAGGAAGGTGTGTTCAACAACACTGGTGGGAAGGTGTGTTCAACAACACTGGAAGGAAGGTGTGTTCAACAACACTGGTGGGAAGGTGTGTTCAACAACACTGGCAGGAAGGTGTGTTCAACAACACTGGTAGGAAGGTGTGTTCAACACTGGTAGGAAGGTGTGTTCAACAACACTGGTAGGAAGTTGTGTTCAACACTGGTAGGAAGGTGTGTTCAACAACACTGGTGGGACGTCTGAGTGTTCATGAGATGTCGACTGATAGTTGATAATAAGACGTCATTTACATCTCTCTCTCTCTCTCTCTCTCTCTCTCTCTCTCTCTCTCTCTCTCTCTCTCTCTCTCTCTCCACACACACAAAGAATAATAACAGCAAACAGTAAACAATGTTGAAATTAATATACATAGTTTTTCCTCAGCCAGTTACAACACAAAGTACAGGAAGAAAATAGTATACTATCCATGAACTACTATGAAAATGGTCGAGTAATAGTAATCTGACTATAATTGTTACGTCAACTACTTACACCTAAGTATCACTGCCACATATATATTGCGTGTGTGTGTGTGTGTGTGTGTGTGTGTGTGTGTGTGTCTGTGTGTGTGTGTGTGTGTGTGTGTGTGTGTGTGTGTGTGTGTGTGTGTGATAGTGAGAAAGAGAAAGTCGAGAAAAAAATGAGAGAAGAACAAAAACGTAGGTTGTAAACAAGACAATGTGACTGGGTTGTGATTTACGACAACAGTGTCGTTAAAGGCAAACAGTAAAACAGTCAGCCAGAACCCAGTGAACGACCTCGTTGTGTCGTCTCCAACAGGAGTAGCGGGGACCTCCAACAGGAGTAACTGGGACCTCCAATAGGAGTAACTGGGACCTCCAACAGGAGTAACTGGGACCTCCAACAGAGTAACTGGGACCTCCAACAGGAGTAACTGGGACCTCCAACAGGAGTAACTGGGACCTCCAACAGGAGTAACTGGGACCTCCAACAGGAGTAACTGGGACCTCCAACAGGAGTAACTGGGACCTCCAAAAGGAGTAACACGAGTAGCTAGGACCTCTAACAGGAAAATCTGGGAACTCCAACAGGAGTAACTGGGACGTCCAAGAGTACGTACGCAATAAGACCTCTCCTCGTCAAGACTCATTTCACGTGCCCGGGTCCCACCATAGAACCCACCCAGGGACCTACCATGGGACCCACCAAGGGACCAACCAAGGGACCCACCATGGGACCCCCCTGAGACTTACCATGGGACCCAGCATGGGACCCAGCATGGGACCCAGCATGGGACCCACCCTGGGGCCCACCATGGGACCTACCCACCCAAGTAAGTGCTCGTCCCACCCCACGTAAATCACCACCGTTTATTTAGGTCCTTGTAGTTAAACGGCCGTTAAAGGTAGCTGCTAACTGACTGGTTGTAGTTACTGGAGGGAGAGAGGGAGGGAAGGAGGAGGGAGAGAAGGAGGGAGAGAGGGAGGGAAGTAGGAAGGAGGGAAGGAGGGAGGGAGTGAAGGAAGGAGAAATGTTTGGAGGATATGAACAAGTGCCTTATGGAACATGTCAGGACTGATAGTATCTAAGTGTAAGATTATTATTATTATTATTATTATTATTATTTACTCGGTTTTCTCGAAAGAGGACCTTTAATTGGTTGCTGTATTCATGTGCACAGAAGAACATCTGTACATTCAGTTATGTGCATATATACATACATACATACTGACAAGTATACATACGCACATACACTTACAAATACACAAAAGTTATGACTCGATCCTTGCACCCGCACATAGGTGAGTACATTCATACATAAATACAAGTGTACATAATTACATTCACACAATAATACATACACATACACAGCATATATCTGAAATAAATGCACTTTTGTAGATTCATACCTATAAATGCGCATACATACCGAGAAACGTATATAAGTACACGCATGCACATATATATACATAAATACATACGTATATGATACGAATTTAAGTATTTTCCTGAATAATATTCTTTACACCACCCTGCACTATTCCTTTTGCGTACGTTGAGGTAGAAGAGGCTGGGCTTATGTGGTACGAGGGATAACTTTCTCAGATCGCTCAGCGACCCAAATAGGTTTCATTATTATTATTATTATTATTATTATTATTATTATTATTATTAGAGGGAAGCGCTAAGCACGTATGGGGTCATACAGCGTTTGGGAATGAGATGAAGTCAGTCTCTGGAATAGGAGAACAGAATCAATTCCTTGGATCTAGAGCCCTTCATTAGCACCAAGGCACCGTACTTGAGGGGACAGAGGTACTGGATGAGGGGAAGGATGGGAGTGGGTCGTACTTACAATCAACACAGAGGGGTCGTACTTCCCATCAACAGATAAGGGGTCATACTCCCCATGAACAGAGAGGGGGACATACTCCCCATCAACAGATAATGGGTCGTCCACACAACAGATAGTGGGTCGTACTCGCATCAAAAGATAGTGGGTCGTACTTACCATCAACAGGTAGTGGGTCATACTTCCCATGAACAGATAGTGGGTCTTACTCCCCATCAACAGATAGTGGGTCGTACTGCCCAACAGCAGATAATGGGTCGTACTCCCCATCAACAGATATTGGGGTCGTTCACCCATCGATAGTAAGTCAGTCGTACTCCCCATCGACAATGAGTCGTCCACCCATCAATGGACAGTGGGTCGTACTCCCCATCAACAGATAGTGGGTCGTACTCCCATTAACAGATAGTGGGTCGTACTTACCATCAACAGAGAGTAGGTCGTGCTCCCCATCAACAGATAGTGAGTCGTACTCCCCATCAACAGATAGTGGGTCGTACTCCCCATCAACAGATAGTGGGTCGTACTCCCCATCAACAGATAGTGGGTCGTACTCCCCGTCAACAGATAG
>NC_091371.1:2629064-2664064 GCF_038502225.1 Cherax quadricarinatus | reverse complement strand
GATTAGTTCAGACACTGAGGACATTACATGTAAAAGGCCCCTCAGAGCTAGTGATCACGTGGTTATGAGCTTCAAATACATAATAGACTTACAAGTGGACAGAGAAGCAGGAAGGGCAGAACGAATGAAGCCAAACTACACCAGACCCCGTGGCCTCTTCGCTAAAGCTCTCGTTTCACACGGCGAGGTGTCCGGGTTCGATTCCCGGCGAGGGTAGAAACACTGGGCGTGTTTCCTTACACCGGTTGTTTATGTTCCCCATCAGTAAAATGGATACCTGGGTGTTAGTTGACTGGTGTGAGTCACATTCTGGGACAAAATTGAAATAATTTGCTCGACATGCTCTGCATAACAAGCGGCTTTCTATATATTAGTATGTCATGGATATCAACTAGGCCTGTATACCTTCTATATGTACTTGTGGAAAAAAAGATATTATAATTATTATTATTATTATTATTATTATTATTATTATTATGATGATACAGGCATGAGGAATTTTCCGCACGAGTTTCAGTGGGAAAGAGAACTAGCGGGAAAATCAGCAAATAAAATGATGGAATATGTGACAACAAAATGGAAGGAAGCAGAGGAGAGGTTCGTACTCAAGGGCAACAGAAATAAAGGAAAGGCCAAGACGAGCCCTTGGCTCACCCAAAGGTGTAGAGAGGCCTAAACTAAGTGCGCTACAGAAAGGAAGACGTATAGAAGGCAAAGAACCCAGGAAAATAGGGAGATTAGTTGAAGAGCCACAGATAAGAAGGGAGGCCCAGTGGCAATACGAAAATGACATAGCAGCGAAAGCCAAATCTAACTTAAAGCTGTTGTACAGCCACATCAGGAGGAACATAACAATCAGGGACCAGGTAATCAGGCTGAGGAAGGAAGGAGGAGAGATCACAAGAAACGACCGAGAAGTATGTGAAGAGCTCAACATGAGATTTAAAAAAGTATTTAAAGTAGAGACAGAAAGGACTCCAGAAAGATAGGGTGGTGGGGTACACCATTATGTGCTGGACACAATACATACAACAGAGGAGGTGGTGACGAGGCTACTAAGTGAACTGAACACCCCAAAGGCGATGGGGCTGGACATCTCTCCGTGGGTCCTGAGGGTGGGGGAAAGAGCGGAGGCGCTCTGTGTACCACTAACAACAATCTTCAACGCATCTATCGAAACAAGGCGTCTACCTGAGGTGTGGAAGACAGCAAATGTAGTCCAAGTTTTTTAAGAAAGGAGACAGACATGTAGCATTAAACTTCAGACCAGTGTCACTGACATGTACAGTATGCAAAGTCATATAGAAGATTATCAGAAGAGTGGTGGAGTACCAAGAAAGAAATGAGCTTGTTTACGACAACTAGCACGGTTTCAGGGTAGGGAAATCCTGTGTCACAAACCTACTGGAGTTTTACGACAGTGTGACAGCAGTAGGACAAGAGAGAGAGGGGGGGGGGTAGGTTTCATTTTCTTGGGCTCTAAGAAGGCTTTTGACGCAGTTCCAGACAAGAGATTAGTGCAAAAGCTGGAGGATCAGGCAGGTATAACAGGGAAGGCACTGCAATGGATTAGAGAATACTTGACAAGAATGCAACAATGAGTCATGGTACATAATGAGGTGTCAGAGTGGGCGACTGTGACAAGCGGAGTTCCACAGGGGTCAGTCCTAGTACAGGTGCTGTTTCTGGTATATTTAAATGACATGACGGAAGGGATAGACTCAGAAGTGTCCCTGTTGCAGATGATGTGAAGCTAATGAGGAGAATCCAGTTGGATGAGTATAAGGTAGGACTACAAAGGTACCTGGACAGGCTGCAGGCCTGGTCCAGCAACTGGCTCCTGAAGTTTAACCCCACCAAGTGAAGGGTCATGAAGATCGGGGAAGGGCAAAGAAGACCTCAGACAGAGTACAATTTAGGGAGCCAAAGACTACAAACCTCACTCAAGGAAAAGGATCTTGGGGTGAGTATAATACAGAGCACATCTCCTGAGGCGCACATCAACGAAGTAATTATTGCAGCATATGGACGAATGGCAAACCTAAGATTAGGAAATTCCAGAGATGCGACACAGCAACAAGGGATCACAATTGGAAGGTGAAGACTCATATGAGCTGCAGGAATGTTAGGAAGTATTTCTTTAGTCATAGAGTTGTCAGGAAGTGGAATAGTCTGGACAGTGATGTAGTGGGAGCGGGATCTATACGTAACTTTAAGAGGTATGATAAGGTTCGTGGAGCAGGGAGAGAGTGGATCTTGTAGCGACCAGCGAAGAGGCGGGGCCAGGAGCTATGAATCGATCCCTGCAGCCACAATTAGGTGAGTACACACACAAGACATCTGAGCTCTTGTCTAAGGTGTGCATTATCAGTGAAGGTTTGAGGTGAGTGCCTAAGCCCTGCTCGGCGGGTGCAGTTATGAGGTTGAGAGATCATCTTGACGTGTGGCCAGGGGAGAGGTGTGGGGAAGGTGCGTCTCTACCTCACGCTACCTGGCTCTCTCTGCTACCCTGATCTGACACCAGACTGACGGCGACGCTACACTGGAGGCTGAGTGATCTCTTCCTCCGGCTCCTCCTCCTCTTACTTTTTCTTCTCTTCCTTTTTCTCCTCTTCCTCTTCTTTCTCTTCCTGTTATTCTTCTACCTTCTCCCTCATCCTCAAGCCCTCTGCCTTCTCTCCCTCCACTTCTTCTCTTTTCCCTCCTCTCTCCTGCTACTGTTACTAATACAGATGCTATTGCTGTTAGTTTCACTAACAGTACGACAGCTGCTGCTCCGGCTCCTCATTATCCCCCTGTTGACGAAAGAACAAGTCAGAGAGACGAGGTTTACTACTGACCTGCTGAAGAAAGAATCACTTGACTGTTCGCAAACTTGCTGTTCGTAAACTTGCTGTTTGCAAACTTGCTGTTCGCAAACTTGCTGTTCGTAAACTTGCTGTTCGCAAACTTGTTGTTCGTAAACTTGCTGTTCGTAAACTTGTTGCTCGCAAACTTGCTGTTCGTAAACTTGCTGTTCGTAAACTTGTTGCTCGCAAACTTGCTGTTCGTAAACTTGCTGTTCGTAAACTTGCTGTTCGTAAACTTGCTGTTCGTAAACTTGCTGTTCGTAAACTTGCTGTTCGTAAACTTGCTGTTCGTAAACTTGTTGCTCGCAAACTTGCTGTTCGTAAACTTGTTGCTCGCAAACTTGCTGTTCGTAAACTTGCTGTTCGTAAACTTGCTGTTCGTAAACTTGCTGTTCGTAAACAAATTTAGGTGAACAACAGTGTGCTGCACATTTTTTTTCTTAATTTTTTAACGTCTCACTTATTTTTTTCTTTTTAAAATCATGTGAAATGCTCAATAAAATCAAAGATATTTAATACCCTGACTGCAAAATAATGAATTTTAGTAAAAATATTTGAATTACTCCGCCAGAAAATATATTGACAAACCTCCTGGAGAGCGAAACGTTGCTACAATACTCTCTGATAGTCAGAAAGTTGGAACAAAACTCAGTTTTGCCACAAAATACGTTTTTTTTCAAAACTAGAACAAGCAGCAGTTGTGGTGTTTGTACCTGATAAAATGTGCAGAAGTTTACAAAATGAGGAGAAATTTCAAAATGTCTATAAAATAGATACAAAATCTGTACTGTACTGCATCTCAGAAATATATTATATTGATTGATTGTTTATACTAAAGTCATTCTTGAGTCAAGAATGATGAGTTTCTTGTACCATGTGAAGAGATCTGTCAGCCTGAGCTGGGAGACTTGTTGAGGGCATTGAAGATATCACCTATCATTAAACTATAGGTTCAGTAGCTACGGGAGCTTCATAGGCTTGTCTCCAGGTGAGCTGGAGGGTGATGACGCCATCTCAGGTATTCCAGTAACTACGGGAGCTTCATAGTCTTCCCTCCAGGAGAGCTGGAGGGTGATGAGGCCATCTCAGGTATTCCAGTAACTACGGGAGCTTTATAGTCTTCCCTCCAGGAGAGCTGGAGGGTGATGAGGCCATCTCAGGTATTCCAGTAACTACGGGAGCTTCATAGTCTTCCCTCCAGGAGAGCTGGAGGGTGATGAGGCCATCTCAGGTATTCCAGAAACTACGGGAGCTTCATAGTCTTCCCTCCAGGTGAGCTGGAGGGTGATGAGGCCATCTCAGGTATTCCAGAAACTACGGGAGCTTCATAGTCTTCCCTCCAGGTGAGCTGGAGGGTGATGAGGCCATCTCAGGTATTCCAGTAACTACGGGAGCTTCATAGTCTTCCCTCCAGGTGAGCTGGAGGGTGATGAGGCCATCTCAGGTATTCCAGTAACTACGGGAGCTTCATAGTCTTCCCTCCAGGTGAGCTGGAGGGTGATGAGGCCATCTCAGGTATTCCAGTAACTACGGGAGCTTCATAGTCTTCCCTCCAGGTGAGCTGGAGGGTGATGAGGCCATCTCAGGTATTCCAGTAACTACGGGAGCTTCATAGTCTTCCCTCCAGGTGAGCTGGAGGGTGATGAGGCCATCTCAGGTATTCCAGTAACTACGGGAGCTTCATAGTCTTCCCTCCAGGAGAGCTGAAGGGTGATGAGGCCATCTCAGGTATTCCAGTAACTACGGGAGCTTCATAGTCTTCCCTCCAGGTGAGCTGGAGGGTGATGAGGCCATCTCAGGTATTCCAGTAACTACGGGAGCTTCATAGTCTTCCCTCCAGGAGAGCTGGAGGGTGATGAGGCCATCTCAGGTATTCCAGAAACTACGGGAGCTTCATAGTCTTCCCTCCAGGTGAGCTGGAGGGTGATGAGGCCATCTCAGGTATTCCAGAAACTACGGGAGCTTCATAGTCTTCCCTCCAGGTGAGCTGGAGGGTGATGAGGCCATCTCAGGTATTCCAGTAACTACGGGAGCTTCATAGTCTTCCCTCCAGGTGAGCTGGAGGGTGATGAGGCCATCTCAGGTATTCCAGTAACTACGGGAGCTTCATAGTCTTCCCTCCAGGTGAGCTGGAGGGTGATGAGGCCATCTCAGGTATTCCAGTAACTACGGGAGCTTCATAGTCTTCCCTCCAGGTGAGCTGGAGGGTGATGAGGCCATCTCAGGTATTCCAGTAACTACGGGAGCTTCATAGTCTTCCCTCCAGGAGAGCTGAAGGGTGATGAGGCCATCTCAGGTATTCCAGTAACTACGGGAGCTTCATAGTCTTCCCTCCAGGTGAGCTGGAGGGTGATGAGGCCATCTCAGGTATTCCAGTAACTACGGGAGCTTCATAGTCTTCCCTCCAGGAGAGCTGGAGGGTGATGAGGCCATCTCAGGTATTCCAGAAACTACGGGAGCTTCATAGTCTTCCCTCCAGGTGAGCTGGAGGGTGATGAGGCCATCTCAGGTATTCCAGAAACTACGGGAGCTTCATAGTCTTCCCTCCAGGTGAGCTGGAGGGTGATGAGGCCATCTCAGGTATTCCAGTAACTACGGGAGCTTCATAGTCTTCCCTCCAGGTGAGCTGGAGGGTGATGAGGCCATCTCAGGTATTCCAGTAACTACGGGAGCTTCATAGTCTTCCCTCCAGGAGAGCTGAAGGGTGATGAGGCCATCTCAGGTATTCCAGTAACTACGGGAGCTTCATAGTCTTCCCTCCAGGTGAGCTGGAGGGTGATGAGGCCATCTCAGGTATTCCAGTAACTACGGGAGCTTCATAGTCTTCCCTCCAGGTGAGCTGGAGGGTGATGAGGCCATCTCAGGTATTCCAGTAACTACGGGAGCTTCATAGTCTTCCCTCCAGGTGAGCTGGAGGGTGATGAGGCCATCTCAGGTATTCCAGTAACTACGGGAGCTTCATAGTCTTCCCTCCAGGTGAGCTGGAGGGTGATGAGGCCATCTCAGGTATTCCAGTAACTACGGGAGCTTCATAGTCTTACCTCCAGGAGAGCTGGAGGGTGATGAGGCCATCTCAGGTATTCCAGTAACTACGGGAGCTTCATAGTCTTACCTCCAGGAGAGCTGGAGGGTGATGAGGCCATCTCAGGTATTCCAGTAACTACGGGAGCTTCATAGTCTTCCCTCCAGGTGAGCTGGAGGGTGATGAGGCCATCTCAGGTATTCCAGTAACTACGGGAGCTTCATAGTCTTCCCTCCAGGTGAGCTGGAGGGTGATGAGGCCATCTCAGGTATTCCAGTAACTACGGGAGCTTCATAGTCTTCCCTCCAGGAGAGCTGGAGGGTGATGAGGCCATCTCAGGTATTCCAGTAACTACGGGAGCTTCATAGTCTTCCCTCCAGGAGAGCTGGAGGGTGATGAGGCCATCTCAGGTATTCCAGTAACTACCGGAGCTTCATAGGTTACCTTAATTAACAATTGGAGTTTATATTACTAGAGATTATCATCTCTCAGGATGGTTTATCAAACACAGAGGAGAAATACAGTATAGTCCCTCGTGTGTCGTGCTTTTTTTTCTTATATTCATGGAAGAACGCTAAATCCGCAGGGAGTCAAGCAGCCCTGGAGGGAATGGGAGGTGATCAGTTTTGATCCAAGGAAGAGGAAAGTGACAGAAAATTTTGAAAATATTCTAAAATAAAGGGCGCATATAAAATGTATAAATAATGTATGAATACGACTTATATATTTGATGTATAAATAAGACGTCCAAATATGATATACAAATAAAACGTACATATACGATGTACAAATATGACGTACAAATAAGACGTACAAATACGATGTAGTAATAAGAGTCAAATGCTCTGTTCATTTACGTGAGAGATTTTAACTATCCAATTTATTTTCAAAGGGCAGAGAAAGTTGTATCTAGCATTTCTATGGTTGAAAGAAATGCAGAGACTCGATCCTCCGTAAGGAACTAAAAACCTTGCAACCTGTCGGAAAAGACTGGAGAGCTGATTGGGTCAGCTGCCCCAAGACGCCAGGCTAGCACTCTGACTGACCTCCTCGATGAAGGTCCTGCCATCCCTGGCGCACACTCCCTGACTTTTTTGTTAATAAGACTTTGCACCAACTTGGATTTCAGTTTTTCTCTTGCACTAATGGGCACATTCACTAACCTGCACTCCCCTGCCCATCACTCATTCTTAACCTTCACTCACTCTACTTTCGTTCTTCTCCTCCTCCTCTTCTCTTCCTCCTCTTCTTCCTCCTCCTCCTCTTCCTCCTGGTAAGGGTGGAGGCACAAGAACCACCTCACACACCTTTACCTCCTATAACGATGCCAAATATCCTATCAGCGCTGAGTTTAATAGTGTAAGTGGTGTTATCCATGCCCGGTCTACCCCCGCCACCCAACCAGGTATTGCTATCCCTGCACCATCTACCACCCCTCCCACCGCCATGGTATCCCTCTCACCTGCACCACCTATCACCACCGTGGTATCCCTCCCACCATCATTGCATCCCTCCCTCCACTACCATAAATTATGATTAATAAGTTAAATTTATTATAACAATTTAATATGAGAAGACGGATGGTGAGCAGCATCTTAAGACGCCGACAAAGATGCTCTCAAGACGAGATGACTGAGAAATGCCTACTATAATGCCACCTCCCAAGACTTCTTGTATTACTGAAGAATACTGGATACACCCTCAGTGAGACCCTGCCTTATTGTGTATGAGTGTTGCATAATGGGAACACCTGCTGTGTGCTGGTGACTTATTGTGTATGAGTGTTGCATAATGGGAACACCTGCAATGTTCTGGTGACTTATTGTGTATGAGTGTTGCATAATGGGAAAACCTGCAATGTGCTGGTGACTTATTGTGTATGAGTGTTGCATAATGGGAACACCTGCAATGTGCTGGTGACTTATTATGTATGAGTGTTGCATAATGGGAACACCTGCAATGTGCTGGTGACTTATTATGTATGAGTGTTGCATAATGGGAACACCTGCTGTGTGCTGGTGACTTATTATGTATGAGTGTTACATAATGGGAACACCTGCAATGTGCTGGTGACTTATTATGTATGAGTGTTACATAATGGGAACACCTGCTGTGTGCTGGTGACTTATTATGTATGAGTGTTACATAATGGGAACACCTGCAATGTGCTGGTGACTTATTATGTATGAGTGTTACATAATGGGAACACCTGCTGTGTGCTGGTGACTTATTATGTATGAGTGTTGCATAATGGGAACACCTGCTGTGTGCTGGTGACTTATTATGTATGAGTGTTGCATAATGGGAACACCTGCAATGTGCTGGTGACTTATTATGTATGAGTGTTACATAATGGGAACACCTGCAATGTGCTGGTGACTTATTGTGTATGAGTGTTGCATAATGGGAACACCTGCTGTGTGCTGGTGACTTATTGTGTATGAGTGTTACACAATGGTAACACTTGAAGTGTGTTGCTACCTTTCTGTGAGTGCTATTTCGTGGGAACAAAAGCTACTTATATTTCCCCTGTCATATTTCCCTGGAATCTGTTTGAAGAGAAAGAGAAGTGGGAATTTTAAGTCGAATTTGACCAAAAAACATTCCTCAGATTACTTCAGGAGAGGACAGGGAGCTGAAAGCCTAATTTCATCTGTCCAGGTAGATCTTTCAGGTGATGAAGACGGAATGGTCTATAAAATTCATCAGAGAGCACTCACACATCTCTACGTCTCTACGACTCTTTAACTAGTAAGACCAGACCAGAGTTTAAAATTTGAAGGCGATTGGATAAGGCGTTCTGAAGTTATAAGCGAAAACCTTAGATGAAATGAGGAAGTAGGAAGGGGGTGTAAACCTAATCTGAACTCCCTCCCCAAGTGGCTGATTCAGGGGTGGAGGGGTTGGGGGCTGTTAGAGAGTGATGTGGACGGGGGCTGGCAGGCGCTAGCGAGACTGATGTACGGTGTGGAGATGCTGGTTACCGTTTAGTTGCGCTCCTCCGATACTGCGATATAAGTAGCCGAGCTGTGATGAACAACGCAGCCTCCAGGCTATCCAGGTGCCTGCCCACATACCTACCCAGGCGCCTACCCAGGTACCTGCTCACGTACCTACCCAGGTACCTACCCAGGTACCTGCTCACGTACCTACCCAGGTACCTGCTCACGTACCTACCCAGGTGCCTTCCCAGGTACCTGCTCACGTGCCTACCCAGGTACCCACCTTGTTTTAACAAAACAGGATACATCAGCAATGTGCTTCTTGCTACCATATTCCGTAGAATAGTTATACAACACAGCGCTCGCTATGTTTCTCTGTTTGACTCAAGACAGATATAATTCATAACAGACAGGCCAACGTGAAGTTCTAAGTGCTCTGTTTTCTCTTGCTCCCATGTTCTCCATCACAGAGTATGGATTGTATACAAAGTACTGACATGCGTCAGTCTGAGCTGGGAGACTTCAGTAGGAGACAGAGGATATCGTCAAATATTCCATTAAGAGTTTAAAGGCATTAAAAATATCATTCCAGTGGAACAGGAGTTTCAATTACAGGAGAAACCCGCTTATACAGCAGGTTAGGGTCAGGGCTACTGCTGTAAAGTGAATCATAGCTTTCTTAATCTTCAAATGCATGTAAAAACCTAGGCATAAAAATGCATATACGGTACACACATTACTTACATTAAAATATTTTCGCCATTAGCTTATAGTGAGTGTGAATACATTTATTAAAGGAAGTCTGAATAAATGAAGAATAGGTATGAAACGCCTTAAAGTGGAGCGCTGTAAAGCGGGGCCTACCTGTACTTGGGAACTGTCATCCCACCAGGGTATGTAGGCATCTCTCTCGTTAATCAGGACTGGCGATTTATTTTGTTTCAAACCATTTTGCTAGTGACTGTGATATTACATAAGTTATCTTCTTCAGGCCCACTAAAAAACCTAATTATTGGCATATTATTAGTGTCTTCCTGAGTAAAAACCGAGAGAAAATAATTATTAAAAATACCGCACATTTCATTCTCTTCGTCAGTATGATACTCATAGTTAATTTTAAGGGGACTTATCTTATCTCTAACTTTTGTTCTATACACCTGGAAAAAACTTTTTGGGTTAGTTTTCGAATCTCTCGTTTAACTTTTCTTATCCCCTTTTTAACTTCCCTCTTAATGTGAATATATTGATTTAATAAGATGACCCTCACCTCTTTCGATACGTCTATAAATTACATTCTTCTGCTCTAAAAGATATTTGAGCCTATTATTCATTCATTTCGGGTCATTTCTATTCTATCTAATTTCTTTATACTGGATAAATGTTCTTTAGGCAGCATGCATAGCGTTCAGAAAACTGTCATATTGATAGATCTCTTCGTTACCGCAGTTCATAGATGATAAGTGTTCTCTAAGCCCATTGTAATCTGCTAAGCGAAAATCTGGGACCATTCCTGAATTATCCCTACTATCATACTTTCATTCAATGCGAAAGGTAGTTGATTTGTAGTCGCTTGCGCCGAGTTCCTCTGTAATTTCAAGATTATTAACAAGGGATTCTTTGTTTGCCAGAACCAAGTCAAGCAGGTTATTTCCCCTTGTAGGTTCTGTAACAAACTGCTTCAAAAAACATTCCTGAACTACTTCTAAGAAGTCGTTAGATTCTAAATTCCCAGTCAAGAAATTCCAATTAATCTGTCTGCAGTTGAAGTCTCCTGGAATTACTATATTATTGTGCATTGTGGCCTTAACAATTTCCTTCCATAGTAGTCTCTCTTGGTCCCTATCTAAGTTTGAGGGACGGTATATCACACCTAAGATCAATTTTTCATGCCCCTCTGAAAATTCTATCCCAGACTCTGTATGTGTTATTTCAGACTTTATACCCGTTTTTATGCAACAGCTCAAGCGATTTCGGACATACAGTACCTCCCTTCCCGATACTTCTGTCTACTTGGAACAGCAGGCATGTCTCAATTTTTCGTATTGAACCACGTCTCAGTTATGGCAAATACATCAATGTTACTGCACTAACAGCTAATATCAACTCGTCCATCTTATTCCTAGCATTACGACTATTTGTGTAATATATGTTTAAAGACCCTCCTTTCTCTGTACCCTTCCTGCTCCTTTCTGTTTTTCCATTATGCCGATTGCTGTCCTTGTTATTGTTAAGATTTATGATATCAAAGCCTAAATCCATATTTTGACACTCATTATTTTTCATTTCTAAACCCATACCTCTAACTAATCCTAGTTTAAAGTTCTAAAAACACCCTCAACTGAGCTAGCAAGAAAACCCACACCTGCCCTGGATAAGTGAACCCCATCCCTGGCATACGTGTCATTTCGGCCATAGAAGTGATCCCAGTTGTCAACGAATGGTAATGCATTATCCTTACAGTGTTTGTCCAGTGAACAATTAATACCAATTGCTCTGGACAACCATTCATTTCCAACACCCCTTCTTGGCAAAATGCCACATATAACAGGGCACCCCCCCTTCTTCCTAATTATGTCTATTGCTGCCCTGTACCTTCTAACTAAATCCTCACTTCTATGCTTGCCTACATCATTGCCTCCAGCACTGAGGCAGATAATAGGATTAATCCCATTACCATTCATGATGTTGTCAAACTGGCTAACAATATCCTCCATCCCAGCCCCAAGAAAGCAAACCCTCTGTCTCCCACTCCTACTCCAGAAGGCCCTATCCATATACCTAACCTTGCTATCCCCAACAACAACAATGATTTTACCTTCCTTGGTGTCGTCTGTCGTGACGTTCCCAGTAGTCAACTCACATTCATCGGGTAGAACAGAGAATGTATTCAATGTTTCCACAACAGCTTCCACAGCAGTCTCTTTCTTCTTCATCGTTTCTACCTCTCCATTCATCTTCTTGATCTTCAACTTCGTTCCATGCTATCCGGCAACTGCCCAGGTTCCCTTCTTGACCTGAGGACTCACAACAGGAGAACTACTACGAATCCTCTTGTTTTCCTCTGTCAATTGCCGTATCTCAAGCTTCGCTACCCTCAATTCCTCCTTAAGCTGCTCGTAAAGTTGCTCAATGGAGGGCATCTTGGTTCAGTCCACAAGGAGTACACTAGACACGTCCTCACTGAGCTACGTACAGGTCACCATTCAATGAGATACTGAAGGCTCAGTACGACTCTGTTTTTAGCGAGCCATTGATCACTATACAGATCGACAATCCAAATGATTTTTTCATGACTGAGCCTTAAAACCCTGCCAATGTGTACAAAATTTCTGACATAACCCTATGTCCATGTACTTTGAAAAAGCCACTAACAACATCCCAAAACATTCGTGGAACTCTGTGTTCATTAAGAACTGCAAGAAACCCTTTTCACGTGCCTTAAGTATGCTATGGAGAAGGAGCATAGAAAGGATGTAATCCTTCAGTCGCTAAAAACAACGGATATAGCCCCATTCCATAAAGGTGGCAGCAAGGCAATAGTTAAGAATTATAGACCCACATCATAAAAGTCTTTGAAAGAGTTCTAAGAAGAATGATTGCAAACCATTTCAATTCCCAACAACTGAACAATCCAGGGCAGCACTGGTTTAGAGCAGGTTAATCCTGCCTTTCGCAACTACTGGTCTTGGATGGACAGGAAAACAAACAGAAAGCAAAAGCCTTAGACAAGTGCAATCATGGTGTAACATCGCACATAATGCACCTTTCTCTGAGGTCGCAGTAGTGAGCCTAAGCTTGGTGTAACCTATGATGTGATGTTCCTCATGGTGAGGTTAATCTTGGTGTTACCCATGATAGTGATGTTCCACATGGTGAGGTTAATCTTGGTGTTACCCATGATAGTGATGTTCCTCATGGTGAGGTTAATCTTGGTGTTACCCATGATAGTGATGTTCCACATGGTGAGGCTAATCTTGGTGTTACCCATGATAGTGATGTTCCTCATGGTGAGGTTAGTCTTGGTGTTACCCATGATAGTGATGTTCCTCATGATGAGGTTAATCTTGGTGTTACCCATGATAGTGATGTTCCACATGGTGAGGTTAATCTTGGTGTTACCCATGATAGTGATGTTCCTCATGGTGAGGTTAATATTGGTGTTACCCATGATAGTGATGTTCCACATGGTGAGGTTAATCTTGGTGTTACCCATAATAGTGATGTTCCACATGGTGAGGTTAATCTTAGTGTTACCCATAATAGTGATGTTCCACATGGTGAGGTTAACTTTGGTGTAACAGATGATAGTGATCCTTCACACCTGTTGTTGCGTTTATTGGTTGTTCTTGTCTTCGACTATTTTTAATTCTCTCCTTCGGCTATTCCCTCTCCTGTACTGTGTGTGTGTGTGTGTGTGTGTGTGTGTGTGTGTGTGTGTGTGTGTGTGTGTGTGTGTGTGTTTTGCATGTACGTTATTTTGGAGATACTGTGTCATGTAGTCCAAATTCCCTCTCCCTTTTCTCTGGTATTGATGATGTTGAGGCGTGTGATGTAAGCTGGTATTGATGATGTTGAGGCGTGTGATGTAAGCTGGTACTGATGATGTTGAGGCGTGTGATGTTAGCTGGTATTGATGATGTTGAGGCGTGTGATGTTAGCTGGTACTGATGATGTTGAGGCGTGTGATGTTAGCTGGTATTGATGATGTAGAGACGTGTGATGTTAGCTGGTATTGATGATGTAGAGGCGTGTGATGTTAGCTGGTATTGATGATGTTGAGGCGTGTGATGTAAGCTGGTACTGATGATGTTGAGGCGTGTGATGTTAGCTGGTATTGATGATGTAGAGACGTGTGATGTTAGCTGGTATTGATGATGTAGAGGCGTGTAATGTAAGCTGGTGTTGAGGATGTTGAGGCGTGTGATGTAAGCTGGTATTGATGACGTTGAGGCGTGTGATGTTAGCTGGTATTGATGACGCTGAGGCGTGTGATGTAAACTGGTATTGATGATGTTGAGGCGTGTGATGTTAGCTGGTATTGATGACGTTGAGGCGTGTGATGTTAGCTGGTATTGATGACGTTGAGGCGTGTGATGTTAGCTGGTATTGATGACGTTGAGGCGTGTAATGTAAGCTGGTATTGATGACGTTGAGGCGTGTGATGTAAGCTGGTATTGATGACGTTGAGGCGTGTGATGTTAGATGGTATTCATGATTGTTGCATTAAAAATATATTCGAAATAATGGATGGGCGACTCAATCAAAATCTCAAGAAGTCAGATCGGATTATATAAATTATCGCAAAATTACTCGTACGTAAAAAAATATCAGTATATTCTTCCAAAAGGACCCAATTTTTATTAAATTCATCAGAATACAAGCTACAATATATCATTATAATTCTGCAGATTTATTTGCATTTTAAGTTTAGTAGATTTTTTCATTACACAGTGTAAATCGGTAAATCATTATACTTTGTAAATCATTACACAGTGTAAATCGGTAAATCATTATACTTTGTAAATCATTACACAGTGTAAATCGGTAAATCATTATACTTTGTAAATCATTACACAGTGTAAATCGGTAAATCATTATACTTTGTAAATCATTACACAGTGTAAATCGGTAAATCATTATACTTTGTAAATCATTACACAGTGTAAATCGGTAAATCATTATTCTTTGTAAATCATTACACAGTGTAAATCGGTAAATCGTTATACTTTGTAAATCATTACACAGTGTAAATCGGTAAATCATTATACTTTGTAAATCATTACACAGTGTAAATCGGTATATTGCTATGAAAATAAAGCTCCTAGATTTATTGAATTTCGAGTCCCGCCAGCGGTTGCCTTGCCAGGGCCAGACTAAATAATTTCGCGGGCCTTGTAAGGCCCGCGGGCCGGGCGTTCCCCACCGATTAGTAATGCATTAAGTCATTCACCTTATCTTTCACTGTTCTTCTCTGCAGAGAACTGAAGAAGTCACTGGCTGGCTAAACGTGTCACTGCACAAGTGTCTTATTCTTCAACTTTTTATACCATTACATCACATTCTAGGGTCATGGTGCGAGCAGTAATGAATTACGATGATAACGCCATCTTTGTTCGTTAGTTTACGCTATACTTCCGAAGTTAGTGAGTCGTCAGATTTGCGAAGTCGCCGTTCAGAACACCAGAAGTTGTCAGTTCTGTTCTCCTTCCAGACCCTGGTGCTGTTCTTTCTCCAGACCCTGGTGCTGCTCTTCCTCCAGACCCTGGTGCTGTTCTTCCTCCAGACCCTGGTGCTGTTCTTCCTCCAGACCCTGGCAATGCTCTTCTTCCAGACCCTGGTGCTGTTCTTCCTCCAGACCCTGGCAATGCTCTTCCTCCAGACCCTGGTGCTGTTCTTCCTCCAGACCCTGGCAATGCTCTTCCTCCAGACCCTGGTGCTGTTCTTCCTCCAGACCCTGGTGCTGCTCTTCCTCCAGACCCTGGTGCTGTTCTTCCTCCAGACCCTGGTGCTGTTCTTCCTCCAGACCCTGGCGCTGTTCTTCCTCCAGACCCTGGCACTGTTCTTCCTCCAGACCCTGGCGCTGTTCTTCATACCCTGGCACTGTTCTTCCTCCAGACCCTGGCGCTGTTCTTCATACCCTGGCACTGTTCTTCATTCAGACCCTGGCACTGCTCTTCCTCCAGACCCTGGCACTGTTCTTCCTCCAGACCCTGGCGCTGTTCTTCCTCCAGACTCTGGCTCTGTTCTTCCTCCAGACCCTGGTGCTGTTCTTCCTCCAGACTCTGGCACTGTTCTTCCTCCAGACCCTGGTGCTGTTCTTCCTCCAGACCCTGGCACTGTTCTTCCTTCAGACTGGCACTGTTCTTCCTCCAGACCCTGGCACTTCTCTTCCTCCAGACCCTGGCACTTCTCTTCCTCCAGACCCTGGCACTGCTCTTCCTCCAGACCCTGGCACTGCTCTTCCTCCAGACCCTGGCACTTCTCTTCCTCCAGACCCTGGCACTGTTCTTCCTCCAGACCCTGGCACTGTTCTTCCTCCAGACCCTGGCACTGTTCTTCCTCCAGACCCTGGCACTGTTCTTCCTCCAGACCCTGGCACTGTTCTTCCTCCAGACCCTGGCACTGTTCTTCCTCCAGACCCTGGCACTGCTCTTCCTCCAGACCCTGGCACTGCTCTTCCTCCAGACCCTGGCACTGCTCTTCCTCCAGACCCTGGCACTGCTCTTCCTCCAGACCCTGGCACTGCTCTTCCTCCAGACCCTGGCACTGCTCTTCCTCCAGACCCTGGCACTGCTCTTCCTCCAGACCCTGGCACTGCTCTTCCTCCAGACCCTGGCACTGTTCTTCCTCCAGACCCTGGCACTGCTCTTCCTCCAGACCCTGGCACTGCTCTTCCTCCAGACCCTGGCACTGCTCTTCCTCCAGACCCTGGCACTGTTCTTCCTCCAGACCCTGGCACTGCTCTTCCTCCAGACCCTGGCACTGCTCTTCCTCCAGACCCTGGCACTGCTCTTCCTCCAGACCCTGGCACTGCTCTTCCTCCAGACCCTGGCACTGTTCTTCCTCCAGACCCTGGCACTGCTCTTCCTCCAGACCCTGGCACTGCTCTTCCTCCAGACCCTGGAGATAAATACATCTTCCATTCCATCAAACAACATATAATTTCGTTATATGGATGATACTTCTGTCATCTCCTCCACGAGATTCAGTCTTCCGTAACTATTACTTAAATTCACCGACAATAAACCCACGATCAGATTCGCTTTAGAGAAAGAACATATAGGTGAAAACTTTCCTGACCATTGAACAAGTCGGAACATGACAACAGAACGAGGGCATTGAGGACTTGTATCCACGTGTTTTACAGATGACTGTAATTACACCCAGCTAACTTTCACCAAACTGCTGTTTTCCCGTTTTATTTACGATTGTAAACCCTGAAAACTGTGTACTAAAAAAGGGTAACGGATCAAGGATATTGATCATGATGGTTGAAAAATTAAGCAGATTGATCATACTCTCTAACTGCAATGAAGCCAGCAATATCTCTTGAGATTTTCCCTGCTGTGGATCTAAGAATAACAAAAAGCCACAATACCGTGACTGGAACAGTACACAAATAGCCCTCACATAGAAGACAGGAGCTTACGACGACGTTTCGGTCCGACTTGGACCATTTACAAAGTCACACTACCTCAGCACCAGCATCACGGAGCTCACCAAACGTTAAAGCATGCATGGAGCTTACGATAAGATCACCATGCTGGGGTAAGCAGCGATAGAGCTGGACATAGGATCAAGACGCATGCAACACTAACAAGAATAACAATACCTGTGACATACCTAGAACCACTATGACAGAGACTGTGCAGGGGAATGAGGCTAAACTCATTAAATTAGAAGATCTGTACAGAAGTCGTAGACATTCAGGAGGCCTGGTCACAGACCGGGCCGCGGGGGCGTTGACCCCCGGAACTCTCTCCAGGTAAACTCCAGGTAAACATGAATCAGTCGTAATGTGTTTAAACATTACAAGACACCAAGACTCGGACGTCAGTTCAGCTGATATATCATAACACACCTGACTTCAAATCATCTGACCCTCCACTGTAGTGGACTGGAGAAACTCCTGGTGAGCTAAACGTCTCTCACAAAAGTTTTCAAAACGTTGCACTTGTATATCGTTTTTCATTTGTCGGTACCAGTTATCGTGTGTAATACGTTTCGCTCTGTGTACAGTTTTATTAAGTCATGACAAGATACAGCTCTTTAAAGAGCGAAACGTTATTCACATAAGAGCCTATTCAAGAGCGTGACTATATTATTTTAAGTGACTCTATTACCTGTGATTAATTAAGGGTCATGATAAACCCCCGATCGAAGATGCGACTACCAATAAGCTGGCTGGTCAGAGACTTGGCTGCTCTGCTGAATGACCCACGCGGCTTTAGCACCTAATGAAACACAAAATACAATTCCCAGTAGTCAGATCCTGAAGGACGAAGAGACTTCTTAACAGGATTCGTCAGTCCCTCAGTCAGACTGAGGGACTGACTGAGGGTGGACTGATTACATCGCCTTCACATCCCTATTGCTTCTGCTACCTCCTCTGTATTGGACTGAAGAAGCCTACTGTGTAGGCGAAACGTTTCGGAATAAAGATACCTAACTGTTGCACATGTGTCTTGCTTATCATCAAGGGACCGGGAAAGAGCTTCCTGGGGGTGGAAAGGAACTGGGAAAGAGCTCTCTGTTGCGCGGCAAATTTCACGGAACAGAAGCGTAGCAGCAACACAGAGATAAGAAACACTAGAAGGAGTTACTGTTAATTACTGTGACAGTTATCTGTCGTTTAGCCTAAAATTGGGCAATAAGTGCCACGGGAGGGCCGGGTGTAGCGTAGTCTTAACAAATAGGATCACCAGCAGGAGTCGTAACTGCGGCACCGGCCTCAAACCCCCCAGCTACGACAAGACCACCAAATGTGGCAGTAATTTGGACGTCATCTAAATATATTGTGCGTGCAGAGCCTCAACAATTTGCAGTCTTGCACCTGACACAGGGTCTGCTGTGTTGAAAGTCAGCTTATGTAAAAACCTGGAAGACGTTCAGAGGGTTAGTTAAATCTGTGAATCATCTCGTAACGCGAGGATTCACAAGCGCTTCAAAGAACAGCCTTAACAAGATATAGATGCCTTATCTAGATATTGTTAACAGAGTCTATAAAGAAAGAGACATGCAGATTACCCTGACATGAAAATTCATGTGACAGATCTTGGGAAATAAAATATAAATCCGAGAAATGCTTTTGAGAAATACTGGACTCACCTTCCCTGGCCTGTGGAGCCATTTTAGCAGCGGCGCCCATGATTGCTGCGATTGAGAAGTCTGTGGCCCGCGCCTTCAGTACGCCCGCGTCCTCCACAACACTCATCCCGTGGGCGTGTGGGCGGCCCTAGCGTCTTTGTGGGCGTGATGTGTGGGCGTGTATGGTGAGGGATGGAGGTAACTCACACAACAAACAAGCTTGCAACAGAGGTTCCTCACTGCATAGTTGATGCTGCGGTATCGTTCATTGCCACCAGAGGGAGAATGTAAACTCTAGTGTTGCAGAGGGATGTGGGTGACTCTAGACGTGCTGTTGCACATCTATGAAGGTCACTGTTGCAAGCCTTCACCCACCAGTTATTACTCTCCTCACTACCTTCAAAAATCGACATTTATTTCCTGATTATTTTCAAATATAATCACTCATTTTGAACTGCACGATACACGTAAAAAAAAAAAACTGAAAAAATTCACTTGAAGGCCAATTACACTCAGAGGAAAATTTCAGTGTTACATTATTTTCATAATTATTTCACCATTAAAATACTTTCAGCTACAATATTTTCTCTTATTTTATTACACATTATTACACAGTATTAATTCACTGTTATTTTTTTATTGAATTATTTCTGTTATATTATTTAGATGCTTTTTTTTCCACTTTTATTTCCTTGCATTTCACTTACATAATTCTTTCTCGTGTTTCACTTATTCTATTTACATTATTATCGTATTATAACACTTAAATCTCGTAATATTCCTCTATTACATGGTTCACCATCCCGATCAATAAACAATTCATCGTTCACTATCAACTCAACGGCTGAATCATTCACCAATCTAGTCTAATTTTTATAATGTATTTGGTGAGTGATTATCCGGGAGTTTAGTGGCGCGGGGCAGCGTTTAGTGGCGCGGGGCAGTGAGCTTCCACCTCCACCGTAAAATAGCTTTAAGTCCGCCTCGGCACGGAACACCGAAATTAGACGAGAGTAACTTTGTTTTCGTAACGTAATTCGTAAAGTAATTGCCTTTATTATAACTCGGCTTCTGTAAGAAAATTAAGCATATAAGAACCCGTATTTCATGTTATAATTAGGCTTATTTTAACTCGGTATTTATGGCATAATTAGTGAACCCGTAACACGCCACAGGGGATGTAATCCCACCCATGTGTTCCTCTCTCCACCATCTTCCCCCTTACCCCTTTCCCCTTCCCCTGAACGTGGCATCCCCTTCTTTCTTCCCTCCTCCCATTTTTCTTTACCTTAGTAAATCCAGGTTAGGTTAGGTAAGGTTTGTCAGGAAATAGGACAAGTGTTTGCTGACGCGGGTCTTAGTCACACGATGACCCGCAGGTGGAGCTTTAGGTCATCTGATCGAAGCCTTCCACTGGCTTACTCCCACCCCTTTAAAAATTAAGGTCATAATTATAACCATTAGATTATAAAATAATCCTTAGTAATACCAAGGTTCAGTTCCCAGGGTGGGCGAGACGTCTGGGCGAGACTAACACCTGTTGCCTCTGTTCACTAACAGTAAATAGTACTTGGGCGTTTGTTAACTGTTGTGGGTGGTACCCTGGGAGGGGAGGGTGGCAGTATACCATAGTTAGTACCTGGGTGATAATTGACTGATGTGGGTGGTACCCTGGGAGGGGAGGGTGGCAGTATACCATAGTACCTGGGTGATAATTGACTGTTGTGGGTGGTACCCTGGGAGGGGAGGGTGGCAGTATACCATAGTACCTGGGTGATAATTGACTGTTGTGGGTGGTACCCTGGGAGGGGAGGGTGGCAGTATACCATAGTTAGTACCTGGGTGATAATTGACTGATGTGGGTGGTACCCTGGGAGGGGAGGGTGGCAGTATACCATAGTTAGTACCTGGGTGATAATTGACTGTTGTGGGTGGTACCCTGGGAGGGGAGGGTGGCAGTATACCATAGTTAGTACCTGGGTGATAATTGACTGCTGTGGGTGGTACCCTGGGAGGGGAGGGTGGCAGTATACCATAGTTAATACCTGGGTGATAATTGACTGTTGTGGGTGGTACCCTGGGAGGGGAGGGTGGCAGTATACCATAGTACCTGGGTGATAATTGACTGTTGTGGGTGGTACCCTGGGAGAGGAGGGTGGCAGTATACCATAGTTAATACTGATGTGGGTGGTACTGGGTGATAATAGTGACTGATGTGGGTGGTACCCTTGGAGGGGAGGGTGGCAGTATACCATAGTACCTGGGTGATAATTGACTGTTGTATACCATAGTGGGGTGGTACCCTTGGAGGGCCTGGGTGATAATTGGCTGTGGCAGTGGCAGTACCATAGTGCCTGGGTGATAATTGACTGCTGTGGGTGGTACCCTGGGAGGGGAGGGTGGCAGTATACCATAGTTAGTACCTGGGTGATAATTGACTGCTGTGGGTGGTACCCTGGGAGGGGAGGGTGGCAGTATACCATAGTTAGTACCTGGGTGATAATTGACTGTTGTGGGTGGTACCCTGGGAGGGGAGGGTGGCAGTATACCATAGTACCTGGGTGATAATTGACTGTTGCGGGTGGTACCCTGGGAGGGGAGGGTGGCAGTATACCATAGTACCTGGGTGATAATTGACTGTTGCGGGTGGTACCCTGGGAGGGGAGGGTGGCAGTATACCATAGTACCTGGGTGATAATTGACTGTTGTGGGTGGTACCCTGGGAGGGGAGGGTGGCAGTATACCATAGTGGAAACAAACACACATGCAGTTTAATGTGATCCTTTATTGACAACGTTTCGCCCACACAGTGGGCTTTTTCAAGTCACACACAGATCTACCTGAGGGGGAAGGTACGGGAGTATTTAAAGTCAGGTTCAGAATGTTGAGGTCAGGTGGAGAATGCTGCATCTGAACCTGACTATAAATACTCCCGTACCTTCCACCCCAGGTAGATCTGTGTGTGACTTGAAAAAGCCCACTGTGTGGGCGAAACGTTGTCAATAAATGATCACATTAAACTGCATATGTGTTTATGTTTCCGTTATGTCCGTATTTTATACCATTTATTTTCATCAGTATACCACAGATCCAATGTGCTAGTCGATTGCGTTTGGTGGCATCCTGGGGGTGAGAGTGAAACCAGTGCTAATTGCCGCTGATATGCCGTATTCTATTCAAGATTGATGGACTGAACACATCGACTCAAGGTTGAGGGACTGATTACCTCATTCTCCTCCTGTTCTTCAAGTTTCTCCTAAGGGTGATGGACTGATTACATCGTCTTCAAGTATCTTCTGCTTCTATCAACTTTTCTGTACTCGACTGAAGAAGCCTACTGTGTAGGCGAAACGTTTCGAAATAAAGATACCTAACTGTTGCATATGTGTCTTACCTAACAATCTGTCGGTATTTTATACCATTTTAATGTTCTTTCTCCTACGTATGGACTGATGAAGCCACTGTGTGGCGAAACGTTTCCTCAATAAAGATACCCAAGAGTTGCACATGTGTCTAATTTATCAACATGTCGGTTCTCTGAACCATTCATCTGCTAATTGACTATTGTGCGATGTATCTTGGGACTAGCAGCATACATGGCATCGTTGAGGCTGGTAGCCTACAATAGATAGTACCAGGATGATAATCGACTGTTGTGGGTGGCATCCTGTGGGGGATGAAAGTAGTAATATATTTTTATTTAGTAACTTAGGGTTAGTCACATCCTGGAGGGTGGTGGTATACCTCCCAAAGGACTTTGAGTCCTTTCGGAGGTATACCACCACCCTTATGTATTAGTATACATAAGAACATAAGAAAGGAGGAACACTGCAGCAGGCCTGTTGGCCCATACTAGGCAGGTCCTTCACAATCCATCCCACTAACAAAACATTTGCCCAACCCAATTTTCAATTCCACCCAAGAAATAAGCTTTAATAACTCTATCCACTCATATGCAACTCCCACTCAAATCCAACCTCTCTCACTCATGTATTTATCCAACATAAATCTGAAACTACCCAAGGTTTTAGCCTCAATAACCCTATTTCCAAACCAATACCTTAGAGTGGATTGTGAGGGTGGTGATATACCTTAGAGAGGACTGTGAGGAAGGTGGTAAACCTTAGAGAGGGCTGTGAGAGTAGTGGTATGCCTTAGAGAGAACTGTGAAGACGGTGGTATACCTCAGAGAGGACTGTGAGGACGGTGGTATACCTTAGAGAGGACTGTGAGGACAGTGGTATACCTTAGAGTGGACTGTGAGGACGGTGGTATACCTTAGAGTGGACTGTGAGGACGGTGGTATACCTTAGAGTAGACTGTGAGGACGGTGGTATACCTTAGAGTGGACTGTGAGGAAGGTGGTATACCTTAGAGAGGGCTATGAGAGTAGAGGTATACCTTAGAGAGGACTGTGAAGACGGTCGTATATCTTAGAGAGGACAGTGAGAACGGTGGTATACCTTAGAGAGGACTGTGAGGAAGGTGGTATACCTTAGAGAGGACTGTAAAGACGGTGGTATACCTTAGAGAGGACTGTGAAGAAGGTGGTATACCTTAGAGAGGACTGTGAGAACGGTGGTATACCTTAGAGAGGGCTGTGAGAGTAGTGGTATACCTTAGAGAGGACTGTGAAGACGGTGGTATACCTTAGAGAGGACTGTGAGGACGGTGGTATACCTTAGAGAGGACTGTGAAGACGGTGGTATACATCAGAGAGGACTGTGAGGACGGTGGTATACCTCGGAGAGGACTGTGAGGACGGTGGTATACCTCAGAGAGGACTGTGAGGACTGTGAGGACGGTGGTATACCTCAGAGAGGAATGTGAGGACGGTGGTATACCTCAGACAGGACTGTGAGGACGGTGGTATACCATAGAGAGGACTGTGAGGACGGTGGTATACCTCAGAGAGGACTGTGAGGACGGTGGTATACCTTAGAGAGGGCTGTGATAGTAGTGGTATACCTTAGAGAGGACTGTGAAGACTGTGGTATACCTTAGAGAGGACTGTGAGGACGGTGGTATACCATAGAGAGGACTGTGAGGACGATGGTATACCTTAGAGAGGACTGTGAGGACGGTGGTATACCTTAGAGAGGACTGTGAGGACGGTGGTATACCTCAGAGAGGACTGTGAGGACGGTGGTATACCTTAGAGAGGACTGTGAAGACGGTGGTATACCTCAGAGAGGACTGTGAGGACGGTGGTATACCTCAGAGAGGACTGTGAGGACGGTGGTATACCTCAGAGAGGACTGTGAGGACGGTGGTATACCTCAGAGAGGACTGTGAGGACGGTGGTATACCATAGAGAGGACTGTGAGGACGGTGGTATACCTCAGAGAGGACTGTGAGGGCGGTGGTATACCTCAGAGAGGACTGTGAGGACGGTGGTATACCATAGAGAGGACTGTGAGGACGGTGGTATACCATAGAGAGGACTGTGAGGACGGTGGTATACCTCAGAGAGGACTGTGAAGACGGTGTGAGGACGGTATACCTCAGACGAGAGACTGTGAGGACGGTGGTATACCTTATGTGAAGACGATACCTCAGAGACTGTGAGGACGGTGGTATACCTCAGAGAGGACTGTGAGGACGGTGGTATACCTCAGAGAGGACTGTGAGGACGGTGGTATACCTCAGAGAGGACTGTGAGAGACTGGATACCATGTGTGAGGAGACGGTGGAGGACGGTATACCTCAGAGAGGACTGTGAGGACGGTGGTATACCTCAGAGAGGACTGTGAGGACGGTGGTATACCTCAGAGAGGACTGTGAGGACGGTGGTATACCTCAGAGAGGACTGTGAGGACGGTGGTATACCTTAGAGAGGACTGTGAGGACGGTGGTATACCTCAGAGAGGACTGTGAGGACGGTGGTATACCTCAGAGAGGACTGTGAGGACGGTGGTATACCTCAGAGAGGACTGTGAGGACGGTGGTATACCTCAGAGAGGACTGTGAGGACGGTGGTATACCATAGAGAGGACTGTGAGGACGGTGGTATACCTCAGAGAGGACTGTGAGGACGGTGGTATACCATAGAGAGGACTGTGAGAGAGGACTGTGAGGACGGTGGTATACCTCAGAGAGGACTGTGAGGACGGTGGTATACCTCAGAGAGGACTGTGAGGACGGTGGTATACCTCAGAGAGGACTGTGAGGACGGTGGTATACCTCAGAGAGGACTGTGAGGACGGTGGTATACCTCAGAGAGGACTGTGAGGACGGTGGTATACCTCAGAGAGGACTGTGAGGACGGTGGTATACCATAGAGAGGACTGTGAGGACGGTGGTATACCTCAGAGAGGACTGTGAGGACGGTGGTATACCATAGAGAGGACTGTGAGGACGGTGGTATACCTCAGAGAGGACTGTGAGGACGGTGGTATACCATAGAGAGGACTGTGAGAACGGTGGTATACCTCAGAGAGGACTGTGAGGACGGTGGTATACCTCAGAGAGGACTGTGAGGACGGTGGTATACCTCAGAGAGGACTGTGAGGACGGTGGTATACCATAGAGAGGACTGTGAGGACAGTGGTATACCATAGAGAGGACTGTGAGGACGGTGGTATACCTCAGAGAGGACTGTGAGGACGGTGGCATGCCTCAGAGAGGACTGTGAGGACGGTGGTATACCATAGAGAGGACTGTGAGGACGGTGGTATACCTCAGAGAGGACTGTGAGGACGGTGGTATACCATAGAGAGGACTGTGAGGACGGTGGTATACCTCAGAGAGGACTGTGAGGACGGTGGTATACCTCAGAGAGGACTGTGAGGACGGTGGTATACCATAGAGAGGACTGTGAGGACGGTGGTATACCTCAGAGAGGACTGTGAGGACGGTGGTATACATCAGAGAGGACTGTGAGGACGGTGGTATACCTCAGAGAGGACTGTGAGGACGGTGGTATACCATAGAGAGGACTGTGAGGACGGTGGTATACCTCAGAGAGGACTGTGAGGACGGTGGTATACCTTAGAGAGGACTGTGAAGACGGTGGTATACCTCAGAGAGGACTGTGAGGACGGTGGTATACCTCAGAGAGGACAGTGAGGACGGTGGTATACCTCAGAGAGGACTGTGAGGACGGTGGTATACCATAGAGAGGACTGTGAGGACGGTGGTATACCTCAGAGAGGACTGTGAGGACGGTGGTATACCATAGAGAGGACTGTGTGGACGGTGGTATACCTCAGAGAGGACTGTGAGGACGGTGGTATACCTCAGAGAGGACTGTGAGGACGGTGGTATACCATAGAGAGGACTGTGAGGACGGTGGTATACCTCAGAGAGGACTGTGAGGACGGTGGTATACCATAGAGAGGACTGTGAGGACGGTGGTATACCTCAGAGAGGACTGTGAGGACGGTGGTATACATCAGAGAGGACTGTGAGGACGGTGGTATACCTCAGAGAGGACTGTGAGGACGGTGGTATACCATAGAGAGGACTGTGAGGACGGTGGTATACCTCAGAGAGGACTGTGAGGACGGTGGTATACCATAGAGAGGACTGTGAGGACGGTGGTATACCTCAGAGAGGACTGTGAGGACGGTGGTATACATCAGAGAGGACTGTGAGGACGGTGGTATACCTCAGAGAGGACTGTGAGGACGGTGGTATACCATAGAGAGGACTGTGAGGACGGTGGTATACCTCAGAGAGGACTGTGAGGACGGTGGTATACCATAGAGAGGACTGTGAGGACGGTGGTATACCTCAGAGAGGACTGTGAGGACGGTGGTATACCTCAGAGAGGACTGTGAGGACGGTGGTATACCATAGAGAGGACTGTGAGGACGGTGGTATACCTCAGAGAGGACTGTGAGGACGGTGGTACACCTCAGAGAGGACTGTGAGGACGGTGGTATACCTCAGAGAGGACTGTGAGGACGGTGGTATACCTCAGAGAGGACTGTGAGGACGGTGGTACACCTCAGAGAGGACTGTGAGGACGGTGGTATACGTCAGAGAGGACTGTGAGGACGGTGGTATACCTCAGAGAGGACTGTGAGGACGGTGGTATACCTCAGAGAGGACTGTGAGGACGGTGGTATACCTCAGAGAGGACTTCTCTGGACCTAATTATCAGCGTCACGAACCCATCTTGACCATACGGGTTTAGTGTTTTTGTGAACAAAATAACAACCACAACTATTACTACTGCTATTAATAATAATAATAATAATAATAATAATAATAATAATAATATCTACAACATTAAAGGTATATAATTATTTACATAATAGTAATGCCTCTATTATTTATATTTTCATTATTATTATTATTATTATTATTATTATTATTATTATCACATTAATTGGAGATCGATACACCGTCTCGTAATAAGCAGTAGGGGGTGATGGATCCGAAATTAGTCATGTAAATATGTCTATGTAACAGCTGGTGATGGTCACAGCTGGTGGTCACAGCTGGTGATGGTCACAGCTGGTGATGGTCACAGCTGGTGGTCACAGCTGGTGATGGTCACAGCTGGTGGTCACAGCTGGTGATGGTCACAGCTGGTGATGGTCACAGCTGGTGGTCACAGCTGGTGATGGTCACAGCTGGTGGTCACAGCTGGTCACAGCTGGTGATGGTCACAGCTGGTGATGGTCACAGCTGGTGATGGTCACAGCTGGTGGTCACAGCTGGTGATGGTCACAGCTGGTGGTCACAGCTGGTGATGGTCACAGCTGGTGATGGTCACAGCTGATGGTCACAGCTGGTGATGGTCACAGCTGGTGATGGTCACAGCTGGTGAGGGTCACAGCTGGTGAGGGTCACAGCTGGTGATGGTCACAGCTGGTGATGGTCACAGCTGGTGGTCACAGCTGGTGATGGTCACAGCTGGTGGTCACAGCTGGTGGTCACAGCTGGTGATGGTCACAGCTGGTGATGGTCACAGCTGGTGGTCACAGCTGGTGATGGTCACAGCTGGTGATAGTCACAGCTGGTGAGGGTCACAGCTGGTGATGGTCACAGCTGGTGATGGTCACAGCTGGTGATGGTCACAGCTGGTGAGGGTCACAGCTGGTGATGGTCACAGCTGGTGAGGGTCACAGCTGGTGATGGTCACAGCTGGTGATGGTCACAGCTGGTGGTCACAGCTGGTGAGGGTCACAGCTGGTGAGGGTCACAGCTGGTGAGGGTCACAGCTGGTGGTCACAGCTGGTGGTCACAGCTGGTGATGGTCACAGCTGGTGAGGGTCACAGCTGGTGATGGTCACAGCTGGTGATGGTCACAGCTGGTGATGGTCACAGCTGGTGATGGTCACAGCTGGTGAGGGTCACAGCTGGTGATGGTCACAGCTGGTGGTCACAGCTGGTGATGGTCACAGCTGGTGATGGTCACAGCTGGTGAGGGTCACAGCTGGTGATGGTCACAGCTGGTGATGGTCACAGCTGGTGATGGTCACAGCTGGTGATGGTCACAGCTGGTGAGGGTCACAGCTGGTGATGGTCACAGCTGGTGATGGTCACAGCTGGTGATGGTCACAGCTGGTGAGGGTCACAGCTGGTGATGGTCACAGCTGGTGATGGTCACAGCTGGTGATGGTCACAGCTGGTGGTCACAGCTGGTGATGGTCACAGCTGGTGGTCACAGCTGGTGATGGTCACAGCTGGTGGTCACAGCTGGTGATGGTCACAGCTGGTGATGGTCACAGCTGATGGTCACAGCTGGTGATGGTCACAGCTGGTGATGGTCACAGCTGGTGATGGTCACAGCTGGTGAGGGTCACAGCTGGTGAGGGTCACAGCTGGTGATAGTCACAGCTGGTGATGGTCACAGCTGGTGGTCACAGCTGGTGGTCACAGCTGGTGATGGTCACAGCTGGTGATGGTCACAGCTGGTGGTCACAGCTGGTGATGGTCACAGCTGGTGATAGTCACAGCTGGTGAGGGTCACAGTTGGTGATGGTCACAGCTGGTGATGGTCACAGATGGTGATGGTCACAGCTGGTGAGGGTCACAGCTGGTGATGGTCACAGCTGGTGAGGGTCACAGCTGGTGATGGTCACAGCTGGTGAGGGTCACAGCTGGTGAGGGTCACAGCTGGTGAGGGTCACAGCTGGTGAGGGTCACAGCTGGTGGTCACAGCTGGTGGTCACAGCTGGTGATGGTCACAGCTGGTGAGGGTCACAGCTGGTGATGGTCACAGCTGGTGATGGTCACAGCTGGTGATGGTCACAGCTGGTGAGGGTCACAGCTGGTGATGGTCACAGCTGGTGAGGGTCACAGCTGGTGATGGTCACAGCTGGTGGTCACAGCTGGTGATGGTCACAGCTGGTGAGGGTCACAGCTGGTGAGGGTCACAGCTGGTGATGGTCACAGCTGGTGATGGTCACAGCTGGTGATGGTCACAGCTGGTGATGGTCACAGCTGGTGATGGTCACAGCTGGTGAGGGTCACAGCTGGTGATGGTCACAGCTGGTGATGGTCACAGCTGGTGATGGTCACAGCTGGTGAGGGTCACAGCTGGTGAGGGTCACAGCTGGTGATGGTCACAGCTGGTGATGGTCACAGCTGGTGATGGTCACAGCTGGTGATGGTCACAGCTGGTGGTCACAGCTGGTGATGGTCACAGCTGGTGAGGGTCACAGCTGGTGATGGTCACAGCTGGTGAGGGTCACAGCTGGTGATGGTCACAGCTGGTGATGGTCACAGCTGGTGATGGTCACAGCTGGTGAGGGTCACAGCTGGTGAGGGTCACAGCTGGTGGTCACAGCTGGTGGTCACAGCTGGTGAGGGTCACAGCTGGTGAGGGTCACAGCTGGTGATGGTCACAGCTGGTGAGGGTCACAGCTGGTGAGGGTCACAGCTGGTGATGGTCACAGCTGGTGATGGTCACAGCTGGTGATGGTCACAGCTGGTGAGGGTCACAGCTGGTGATAGTCACAGCTGGTGATGGTCACAGCTGGTGATGGTCACAGCTGGTGATGGTCACAGCTGGTGATGGTCACAGCTAGTGATGGTCACAGCTGGTGATGGTCACAGCTGGTGATGGTCACAGCTAGTGATGGTCACAGCTGGTGATGGTCACAGCTAGTGATGGTCACAGCTGGTGGTCACAGCTTGTGATGGTCACAGCTGGTGATGGTCACAGCTGGTGATGGTCACAGCTGGTGATGGTCACAGCTGGTGATGGTCACAGCTGGTACTAACGTGCAATAATTTAGACAGCAGGTGCGAACATGAGATATTGTGTTATTAGTGTCTTGTTAATTGAGGTTAATTAAAAGGTTGTTGTTGAGGGCGAGACAGAGGTGACACTAGCGTGACCCTTGACACCTCGTGTGCCACAAGGGGGGGGGGTGTCAGGTGTGTCTAGGGGGAGAGATGTGTGTCACCTGTGAAGGGTGTCAAAGGGAAGGAGGAGGAGCAGGAGTGTCCAGGGAATGCAGGGGTGTTATTGGTTGTATAAAGGGGGGAATGTAAATGGTGTTGCTTTGGATGTCAAGGAGAATGAATTGCAAAGGGTAATGCACAGCGGCGTCACTGTTTCACAGGATTCATGTAAAACAGTGATTATAACAAGCAACTGCAGTGACAACAGACATCAGTGAAGCAACAAGCAACTGCAGTGACAACAGACATCAGTGAAGCAACAAGCAACTGCAGTGACGACAGACATCAGTGAAGCAACAAATATCTGCAGTGACAACAGACACCAGTGAAGCAACAAATATCTGCAGTGACAACAGACACCAGTGAAGCAACAAATATCTGCAGTGACAACAGACACCAGTGAAGCAACAAATATCTGCAGTGACAACAGACATCAATGAAGTAAGAAGCATCTACAATGACAACAGACATCAGTGAAGCAACAAGCAACTGCAGTGACAACAGACATCAGTGAAGCAACAAGCAACTGCAGTGACAACAGACATCAGTGAAGCAACAAGCAACTGCAGTGACAACAGACATCAGTGAAGCAACAAGCAACTGCAGTGACAACAGACATAACACATCCCATATCTAACTACCAACCAAACTACGTGAAGAAGAACAACAACAAGAACAAGAACAAGAAGAACAAGAACAAGAACAAGAACAAGAACAAAGAAAAGGACGAAGAAGAATCACATTTACCATCACTCATTCAATAATATTCAGCCTTAATGGCCCTCGTTTAGTCGAGAGGCTTGAAACTTAATTGACCAGTATACTATCAACCAGCTTCTTTGCCTACCCATCGGTGGCAAGGCTAGTGTTTGTGTACTGGAGGTCGTCAGGTGCTCTCAAAGATAGTGTTTGTGTACTGGAGGTCGTCAGGTGCTCTCAAAGATAGTGTTTGTGTACTGGAGGTCGTCAGGTGCTCTCAAAGATAGTGTTTGTGTACTGGAGGTCGTCAGGTGCTGCTGATAGTGTTTGTGTAGGTCGTCAGGTGCTCTCAAAGATAGTGTTTGTGTACTGGAGGTCGTCAGGTGCTCTCAAAGATAGTTTGTGTACTGGAGGTCGTCAGGTGCTCTCAAAGATGGTGTTTGTGTACTGGAGGTCGTCAGGTGCTCTCAAAGATAGTGTTTGTGTACTGGAGGTCGTCAGGTGCTCTCAAAGATAGTTTGTGTACTGGAGGTCGTCAGGTGCTCTCAAAGATGGTGTTTGTGTACTGGAGGTCGTCAGGTGCTCTCAAAGATGGTGTTTGTGTACTGGAGGTCGTCAGGTGCTCTCAAAGATAGTGTTTGTGTACTGGAGGTCGTCAGGTGCTCTCAAAGATAGTGTTTGTGTACTGGAGGTCGTCAGGTGCTCTCAAAGATAGTGTTTGTGTACTGGAGGTCGTCAGGTGCTCTCAAAGATAGTGTATACTGGAGGTCGTCAGGTGCTCTCAAAGATAGTGTTTGTGTACTGGAGGTCGTCAGGTGCTCTCAAAGATAGTGTTTGTGTACTGGAGGTCGTCAGGTGCTCTCAAAGATGGTGTTTGTGTACTGGAGGTCGTCAGGTGCTCTCAAAGATAGTGTTTGTGTACTGGAGGTCGTCAGGTGCTCTCAAAGATAGTGTTTGTGTACTGGAGGTCGTCAATTGCTCTCAAAGATAGTGTTTGTATACCGGAGGTCGTCAGGTGCTCTCAAAGATAGTGTTTGTATACTGGAGGTCGTCAGGTGCTCTCAAAGATAGTGTTTGTGTACTGGAGGTCGTCAGGTGCTCTCAAAGATAGTGTTTGTGTACTGGAGGTCGTCAGGTGCTCTCAAAGATAGTGTTTGTGTACTGGAGGTAGTCAGGTGCTCTCAAAGATAGTGTTTGTGTACTGGAGGTCGTCAGGTGCTCTCAAAGATAGTGTTTGTGTACTGGAGGTCGTCAATTGCTCTCAAAGATAGTGTTTGTATACTGGAGGTCGTCAGGTGCTCTCAAAGATAGTGTTTGTGTATTGAAGGTCGTCAGGTGCTCTCAGCATCAGGAGTGATGGAGGTTTGATAAAGCCTTGATAAAGCCGAAAAGCTTAATAACATTCTCTCAGCTTTATCACATACTTGACCTTTTAAGGTCACATCATTGGCAATGACAGGTTGGTTGATTGGTACCTGAGGGTTTAAAGCCTATCAACACCGCAAGGGTCATTGAGGCAGTATATTCATTGTTCACCTCCGGTCAAGAATATTTGAACCCCCTAAAATAGATAATACAGTAAACTCTTAGTGTATATATGCTGAGGAAAATACATTACGGTGTATAAACTGTATGAATGACAGGTGTCACACTCCTCACCTATCAGAGAAGCACCAGCAGTGACAGGTGTGTTATACACTTCACCTATCTGGCTTCTGGCAGATCATTTATATGAATGGCAAACATTATAAAGACAAGTGATGGCCCTTGTGGGACCTCGGATGGTAGCGCGTTACCCTGACCATATTTTTCGTTTCATAACTGCAACTACTGTGCGTCAAGTATCTCTTTGCCCAGTTTGTGTGTACTTGTCTATTTGTACTCATCTATTTGTGGTTGCAGGGGTCGAGTCATAGCTCCTGGCCCCGCCTCTTCACTGTTTGCTACTATGTCCTCTCTCACCCTGCTCCATGAGCTTTATCAAACCTCGTCTTAAAACAATGTATGGTTCCTGCCTCCACTACGTCGTGTGTGTGTGTGTGTGTGTGTGTGTTTGCAAGGGTCTATTTATAGCTCTTGGCCCCTCCATTTAACACTTACCGTGTGTCTGTGAGTGTGTACTGTATGTGCACATTCACGAATTTATACACATAAAGAAGAAAGCATGCACGCACACACACACACACACACACACACACACACACACACTGGTACATCCCAACTGCCTGAGTAGCCATCCCTAACAAGGTTAAATTGACAGCTTGGCCCACACACAATGGGTAATCCCCCAAGGCAAACACTGCCGATCCCAAAAGCAAACAACGTTGACTAAATCGCCTTTTCCGAGCACCCCACGACCCATTGAGAGAGAGTGTTGGATCCACTACCCAAGCGCAAACTTTGGGGCATTTAACTGCTGATGATCTTCAATAACGAGGGGAGAGATGAGGGGAGGGGAGAGAATGGTGTTGGGGAAGGGAGAGCCCCCAAACAATACCTAGCTGATCTCCCTAACTAACACGATATTGAGCAATTGCTACAGCATCGATCCGTACAGGCGTAGCTGTGAGTGCTTGTTGGTGTGTTGTGTGTGGTGTGGTGGTTGTGGCTGATGGTGGTTGTGGTGAGGTGGTTGTGGTGGGCGGCGGTGGTTGTGATTGACGGGGCTGATTGTGTTGTGTGGTGTCGTGGTTGAAAGTGGTTGTGGTTGATGGTGGTGTGTTTGTGTGGTGGGATGTTTGTAAGTGGTATGGTGGGTGGCTGAGATTGTTGAGGGTTGTGGTAAATATGTTTTTGCGTGGTTGCCGTATTGTGAATGGCGTGTGTGGGATGATGTATGTATGTGTGTAGTATAAATATATATATATATATATATATATATATATATATATATATATATATATATATATATATATATATGTCGTGCCGAATAGGCAGAACTTGCGATCTTGGCTTAAATGCCATATAGGACAAGTGAAAATTTGTGCATGCAATAATTTCGCCAAAAACATTCTGAACCTAACGAAAAAAATATATTTCACTGAGTTTGTTTAGTATTAAATTACTGTAAACAAATCTAAAATATATTTAGTTGGGTTAGGCTAAATATGAATGGAGCGAAACAGAGTGACTTCAAGAGTGTATCAGTCTGTAGTGGAAGGAAGGCGGGGTAGGGGTCGGCCTAGGAAAGGTTGGAGGGAGGGGGTAAAGGAGGTTTTGTGTGCGAGGGGGCTTGGACTTCCAGCAGGCATGCGTAAGCGTGTTTGATAGGAGTGAATGGAGACAAATGGTTTTTAATACTTGACGTGCTGTTGGAGTGTGAGCAAAGTAACATTTATGAAGGGATTCAGGGAAACCGGCAGGTCGGACTTGAGTCCTGGAGATGGGAAGTACAGTGCCTGCACTCTGAAGGAGGGGTGTTAATGTTGCAGTTTAAAAACTGTAGTGTAAAGCACCCTTCTGGCAAGACAGTGATGGAGTGAATGATGGTGAAAGTTTTTCTTTTTCGGGCCGCCCTGCCTTGGTGGGAATCGGCCAGTGTGATAATAAATAAAAAATAAGCTAAAAAAAATTGTTCTTGTTATAATAAGGTTAGGTAAGTTTTCTAAGATTCTTTTGGTGCAAAATTAATTTTTTTTACATTAACATTACTGAAAAAAAATATATCTTTAAACGTATAAGAGAAAATTTTAGAAAGGACAATTTTAAATGAGTTCTTGCTAACTGACCAGTTTTACATATTTGGCACGACATTATATATATATATATATATATATATATATATATATATATATATATATATATATATATATATATATATATATATACGAAATGTTTGTTTTCCCGGAGGGATGGAAGAAGGTTCTCTGGCTAAAGAAACTATCCTCCAGTACAATGCCTATGATCAAGATGGACACCCGTCAGTTAATCCTGGCAAAGGGTTCCTTTTTGCATCAATCCCTCCCTGCCAAACCCCATCCCTTACTGGAACCTGCGTCTCCCCTTGACATCCGTCTAGCCTAGCACCCCCGATCTATACTTAAGTTTTTGGACAGTCTGTTTTAGCTACAATCTTTGACTAACAACTTCCCGTTATTATCTATCCATTTTACGACGTCGCCGAGGGTGTTATTATCACAGGAGTCTGGCTGACGGCTCCGCGGTGGCCTCCTACACTCCGTTATTAGCACTAGAGGCCAATGATGATGGATCCTCAGCTACCCATTAACTAATGGAGCAAAATTCTGATAAGGTAAAAAAAGAAATCTCTGGCGCGTGTTATCGTGTCTGCATAATGGGCCTGTCTGTGTGACTGAC